>NW_011914970.1:0-105166 GCF_000151845.1 Pteropus vampyrus | reverse complement strand
TTCTTTTTTATTCAAACGAATATCAGGAGATGTGTTGGCATCTATTTTGCATTGGTAGCATGGGTTCCTTGGGTGAATTTGGGAGTTCTTGGGAAAAGATGAAAAACTATCTATTAAGGCAGTTCTTAAGGTGTTGAATCATCAACTTAATAAAGTGGCACGAATTCAGGGCCTTTAAAGCGTAAAACAGAAACCCTACCCGTTCACTATCCATAGACATCCCACAACTGTGAATTTTTGATAATTTTAAGAAAAGATATGTTTATTAAAATGATGTGTTTGATTCATAACCACTGTTTTCATTTGTGCAATGTAAATGGTTTTCCATATACAAAGTATGTGATTGACAGCTACATATGATGTTTTCCTTAATCTTCAGAGTAATTTTAAATGGAAAAGGAACAGAGTGACACCCATAATTTGGTTCATGTGTTGACAGAAAAGAACTCATATGAAGAAGCAAAAGGGTGCTGTCATTATTGTTCTCCAACACAGCGTTTTACATATGTGCATGCACACACACACAGATATACAACAAACACTGTATAACAGAAAGGAAAAAAGAGCCAGAGCACAACGAGAGCAAGCAAATGCATGTGATAAAGTCTTACAGGAATGATCATGTAATCTGTATCTGCACAGTTGCAGGAGAAGGCGTCGCAGGAGAAGGCGTCCCAGGAGAAGGCGTCCCAGGACTGGGAATATTCATTCTCATTTTATATCTCATTAAGATGGCATTCTGATAAACATGCCAGCCTCATGAGCTTTGTCAATATGAGTTCACTCTTGAAAGATGGAATTTGTCATAATGCGTTGAGAAATAAGCTTTCTGAAGATGTGAGAAAGAAGGCCAGATTACCCAAACGTGCTACCAGCTTTCTTTTTCAGACATATAAAAAGGTATGTTTTTCATAGATGAAGTTGTACCTGTACTTTGAGAAACATGCATGAAGAGAGGAGAGGAGGCATCTGAAAAATGCAAAGGAAAGGGCTTGCAGAAATGACCGACTCAGCCAGTTAAAGTCCATTCCTAACTGCCTTCTCCCCCCACTTCCAGGACTCTCTAGCTAACAGGTTTTCCCATATCTACCACCCTCAGCTCAAGGACTTTCCAGCTTATATCTGTTGATTCATGGCTTTGCCAACCAACTAATGTTCTTCTTGATCTCTGTAGCTATGTAGAAATAACAAGTCTTTATAAAACTACCTGTTATGTTACAATTGGAGTTCAGCTTTAGATAGGAATCTGCTGAGCAGGTGCCAACATTAATAATTGCTGCTTCCTGCTTATTGCCTCGGTGTCCCAACTTTCTGTTCGAGAATCCTATAACAGTGCTGATAACACCAAGTTCGCGGGTTCTACAAGACAAATGACCTGTAAGACCAGTGGTCTGGAAATTCCTCCCATCTTGCAGGCCCCCACCTGAAGCTCCCCCTCTGCATTCTGAGTCATGAGACACATGTGAAACCTCAGACAAAGGAATCACGTTCCCCTTGCATGACACTGCAGAAGAACATAAACTGTAATAAATCTAACCAAAGAGAGCTCGTGCTTTGGGTCTGTTGAAAGCCCCATGCTCTTTGCTGGCAATAAATTCTCCTTCCTCTAAAAAAGTTGTCTGAGCACCCAATTTCCTCCGTCGGGTGTCGCTTCCTGCAACACTTGAAACCACACATAATCAAGATAAGAAAAGTTTTGGGAGTAGGTGAACTTGAGATAAATGTTGTTTGATGGAGAGAAGGAAATCTGCCCAGCATAAAAGTAGGCATTAAAACTGCTGGCATTAAATTCCTGTTGAATGAAACTGTATTAAGTTTCTTTTACTAATGCTAAGAAATGGAGAAGATATAGTTTTACACAAAAGACACAGGGAGAAGCTTGCCGACTGTATTAATGGTTAGATAATGCTATAAGACACATGTCACTGGATTTCTTGGGCCAAAGCTGGTCTACAGCTACAAGCAAAAAAATAAAATAAAATAAAACACACCATCTGAGGTATAAGTGATCTGAAGACAGTGGGTGGGCATACAGAGGAAGTTGCTGCATCAGGAGCCCACATCATGTGGTAAAGTCTAAGAGGGCCACAGTCATGTGGTCATGGGGCTGTGGCAGGATCTGAAAACTTGCCAAGATACTCTGTGCACTGGCACAACTGGGAAAGAACACCTCTGGAAGTAGCGCAGCAGAATCAAGAAGAAAACAAAATGAAAGTACCCAAACCAGGAGAAGTCTCTTCCTCTTGCAATCTCCTTCCAGCAACGTCCCTCTACTGACAGGCTCAACATCATGCTTGCTTAAAATCCAGTCCATTATTACAAAGCAGATAATGAACAGGTGAATTTGGAACTGAGAGGTAATAAATTGATAACTAGCACCATAATGATCTAATTGTAATGAAAGCAGCACGCTTTAGAGAGTGAAATGGGCCATTGTTAATAAATACAACAGGATAAAAACCATGAACCAGGATTGTCTCAGCAAAATTGGAGTGTACAGGCACCCTACTTATAAGTGTCATGATTATATTTTGGTTCATGACAGTTCTTAGAATATGGTTTGGTTATTGTAAAAGTGGTCTACTTACAAAACAGCTTTGTTTATTACACACTCTCAAGTAACTCTTTTTACTTTTCCACTTCTCAATCTGAGCTTTCTTGTGAAGTATTCATCAACACTTCTGCTGCAGTAGGTTGTTCTCAGACTTCTGACATTTTTATTATTGGTACCTACTATTAAGGCTGGCTGAAACATTTAACATTTATTTTTGTGAAATCTTTGTGCTATTCAATAACCTACTTGCACAACAGGTTGAGAATGCTAGCTTATATTCAGAATTCTAATCTCTTCCTTGTATGAACATCAGGCTAGGGAACCTGTCATAACTGCATTGAAATCTTACCTACATGGCCCATTTCTGGTACAATGACATAGAATGACAATGTATAAAACTCACTGAATCCATCAATAATAAGAGATGATTTCAAGCAGTAGGTATTCTCTTTACCACTTACAGTTCATCTCAAAGGCCAATGATAAACAATGTTCTGCCATTTTACTATGAAGATTTTGGAGTATCTCTTCTACGTGGACAAATGTGACTAAGCTGACAGTCTTGACCCTTTCCCGGTTCTCAGGATCTCTCATTTGTTGAATTTAGTAGCTAGAATTTTATATTTACCTTTTAAAATGTTTCACAACTTTTCCATGTGGTTGCCGGATTGGATTTACTTCTGTTTCTAACAGAAATAGAGTATTCATTTACTAGTTCAAAGCATGTTGCAGAAATGTCCACCTGGAGAAAGTGAGATTGACAGAAAGAAAAAAATAATTATTCCACTAATTTATTTGTTGTAAAATACTTTCAATATGTATCCTAATGTTCTTAATTACCTATTGCTATAAAGTGGAAGTCATTTATTTAAAAAAAAATACCGTTTCTTTTAAAGATACCCCATTCATCAATTTTTAAAACAAATTGAATCGTGTCTATTGCAATGTAACAAAACAATAAATGCATAAATAAAAGGCTTTGCATTGCAAACAATTTGCTTTAACAGAACATTAAATTTGAAACTTTGTTTCAAAAGTGAAGTATATGATCTTTCAATGTGCTCAGTAATAATTTTACATATGTTGGGGGCATTTCCTTGTCTCAGATATGTCAAGAACACAAAGAGTTATAGACGTGACCAAATCAAAATTGCGATGGAAACAAGGAGCAGCAGCATGGAAAAATCACCTGGGATCTTGATGAACAAGCCATACAACTAGAGGGAGAACTAAGAAATCACCCTGCAACAGCAGAAGGTAGGACAAGGCGAGGACGCTAGGCCGCCTGGATCTAGCAGCTGAGTAAGACGGAGGCTGCAGCCACTACAGATGCCTCTTAAAGAGGTCGGGTCCGCAAGTGGACTTTTGCGGTGGACCTGTTTGCTCTGAGCACCAGTGCTAGTTCAGCTGCTCAGGGACTAATAGGGCAACACTGTGTTATCCGAGTGAGGGCGATGGCGAGGCTCCCCCCACCGCTGGCAGAAGTTCTGGCAGTGTCCACTGTTCCTCTGTTGAGCTTTACCCACTCCCAGGGTGCAGACTCAGCACTGCCATAGTGGAGACATCATCACACTGGATAACACAGGTCTCTCCGTCCAGAGGATTTCTCTGAAACTCCACCTCCCCCAACTCGTAACGCCACCCAAGCCATAAATAGGTGTATCTTCAGTGAGTCAGGTGCTCCTTGCCGAGCAGTGCCTAGACTCACACTGGTGGCAGCTAGCCTCAGCTTCTGGTGTGGCCTTTTGAGGCAACTATAAGCACAGCATCTGGGGATTGCTTGCTGAATCTTAACAGGTGGCCTCGGAGGGGTAGAGGCTTGGGCTAAGTTTGGCCTGGAGCTGAACTCCTCTCAGGACTGTGCCACTGGACACCTACCACTCAAAGCTGCACTAATAAGACCAGGAGACTTAAGAGCTTCGCTTAGTACATAGAAACAGACACAGAAAAGTAGCCAAAACGGGAAGACAAAGAAGCAGAAACCATATGAGACAACAGAACAGAGATCCAGAAATAATGGAGTCAAGCAACCTAACAGATGCAGAGTTGAAAACACTGGTTATAAAGATGCTCGTTGAACTTAGGGGAAGTGTAGATGAATTCAACAAAGAGATAAAAAACATAAAACGGAAATGGAAATTATAAAAGAGAACCAGTCAGAAATGAAGAACACATTATCTGGGATGAAGAGTATATTAGATGGAATAAACAGAGTGGATGGAGAAGAGGATCAAACCACTGATATAGAGGATGGGAAGCCGAGGACACTCAATCAGAATGGCAAGAAAAAAGAAGACAAGACTATAATAATAATAATTTAAGGAGCCTACTCTGTGATTGTCGAACATGATACCCTTTATCTGTAAAATTTCTTCTTCTCCCACTATGAACATTGCTCTGGCTTACCCTTCTATAGATTTCAGGAAAAAGTAAGCCCTAAATCTTGTATGCCCAGCAATGGGAAGTCCCTATCGATTTCTCCAAAAAGAAAAAATACAAATGCTTCAAGCAGGATTATTTCCTTGCTCATTCGTAAGCTATGTAGCATGAATAGTCTTGCTGAAAAGAAAAACGGAATTTCGGTAAAAGGTTAGGATAATAGCTATGCCTAGATACTGGCTTGAAAATCTAAGAACCAAGATTAAACTGGCTGAAATAATAGACTGCCACACTTTAAATACCAACCAGACCAGTTCCTTCACTGACCAAACATGGAAAATGAGGCTCAGATAATTTAAATAACTTTCCCACGTTCACAGAGACAGGCTAGAACTTCAACCCTTGTCTCTGCTGCACTCAGATGTCTTCCTTCAAGCAATATTTAATTTTTTCAGTAAAATATTGTGTTCACATTGAAGGAATTATTTTATTTATTGTCCTATGTGGTAAGCTGAAATGCAAAGATAAATACATGTTTATTTATACATTAATAAAATTTAATAATGGGGACTATGCTAAATACCTTGAATATATTATCTAAAAAGGATACAATTAATTTGCAATAGGATTACATCTCTGTTTAATAATAAATTACCAAATTTATGAAGAATACGTACAAAAACATTTTAATATGACATATTCAGTGAAGAGTGTGTGGCTATTTTGGATATTTTATTACAATTCCAATGGTAATAGAAATACATAGGAAGGAGAACTCATGAAATAATTGTAATATAATTGCAAAATAGACATAGCATATATTCTGCTGAGAAATGAGAATATTCGATGAGAGTTTGGCAGTTCCTTGAGTTAAAAAGATTAAAGCAAAGAAAAATAAACATAGAAACAGACCTTACACAGTCACAAAAATAAACTCAAAATGGACTACAAGAAACTTAGAAATAAAATGGAAAAGTATAAAACTTCTAGAAGATGACATAGAAGACGACCTAGGTGGCCTTGAGCTTGGCAAAGTTTTACATCATATCAAAAGTGTAATCCATGAATTAAGAAACTGATCAGTGTCACTTCACCAGAATTAAAAACTTCTGCTCTGTGGAATAATGTCAAGAAAATGAAAAGACAGTCTCAGACCGAGAGAAAATATTTGCAGCAGACATATTTGGTAAAGGAATTTTATCCAAAACATACAAATAACTCTTAAAATTCAACAATAAGGAAATGAACAATTCGACAAAAATTGGGGTAGAGTTGAACAGACACTTCGCAAAAGATATGCTTATGGCAAATAGGCCTATGAAAAGAAGCCCAGCATCAGATGTCATTAGAGAATTGCAAATTAGAAGATACCAGTACACACCTATTATTTTGGACTTTGGCCTACTACAATGGCCAAAGTCCAAAACACTTGGCAACACTTAATGCTGGTGAGGCTATAGAGCAGGAGACCTCTCTTTCATTACTGGCGAGAATGCAAAATGATACATTCACTTTTGGAAGACAGTGTGGCACTTTCTTATAAAGCTAAACCTAGTCTCTACTACACAATCTAGCAATTGCACTCCTTGGCAATTACTCAATTGTTTTGAAAACTTACACAAAAATGTCTATGGTTTTATTCACAATTGGAAACACTTGGCAGCAACCAAGATGTCCTTCAATAGATGAGCAAATAAACAGACTGTGCACATCCATACAATGCATACAATGGAATATGTTCCAAAGAATAAAAAAAGACATGAAGAAAACTTAAATGCATTTCCTAAGCGAAAGAAGCCACTCTTAAAAGGCTACTTAGTATATGATTCTAAGTGCATGTCATTTCCAGAAGGTACTATTGTTGAGGCAGTAAAAATGTGAGCGGCTACCAGGAGTTCAGGATGGGCAAGCAAGAGGGGAGAGTTTGAATAAAGAGCACAGGAGATTTGTAGGCAGTGAAACTATTCCGTAGGATAATGTAACGCTGGATATCATGCCAGATGACATTATGCATTTGATAAAACTCATAAAACTGTACAACAGAGTGACTGCTAATGTAAACTATGGGCTTTAGCTAGTAATAGTATACCTATTACTTTTTCCACATATACCACACTAATTTAAATGTTAATAACAGTAGAAACTGTGTGGGGCGATGAGAGAGGGGTACATGGGAACTCTGTGCTTTCTGCTCAATTATTCCATAAGCTTAAAATTTCTCAAAAAGTCTACTAGAAAGCATAATTATGTTATTGTCCATATGTCTCAATTTGATGTGTGCACATATTAAATTTCAAGGAAAGTTTAAATGCGAAATCGACACAATAATATTTTTCTTATTTACGATTGTATATATTTTCATGTATGACTTGTATAATTTGAACCAAAGTAGATTATTGCCTCCCCCGCCCTGCTGGTCACAGATGTTCCTCTTTTGATGTAATGCTGGCACCACATTGTCGTATGTGTTCTATTTCATAGCTATGAAAGAAACACTTGTGTGCACCTTTACTTCTTTTGGCAACTTGATTTTAAAAGGTACACTTCTGGAGCGGCATTAAACTCCCTCACCTCCTTTCGCCCTTCCCCACCCAGCACAAGTCTTTTATTACGGATTAAAAATAAATTCAAACACTCCGAATAGCAGACATAGTACAATGAGCATCATACACACATATTACACAGATTTAATGAGTAAGCCCTATTTGCTTTCTCTTATTCTTTTGGTTAATTTTTAAAAATAAATTGCAAATACACGATTTCATAATTTTAACTATCTCATTAGATAGCGTCAAAAAATAATTTCCTAGACCTCCAAATATTATCTCACTAACCAAGGTAATGGCAATTTTCTTTAATATTCCTAATATCTATTTATCGTCATGTTTCCCCAATTGTCTCTTGCAGCTGTTGTTTTTCTAACCAGGATCTGATCCATAACCACGTTTTGCAGTGTGGTTTTAGGCTCTAATGTTGAATTTTAAACCCAAGTCTCTGGTATTCAAGAGTGTCCTGGGGTCAGGTCCAATTTTCACGTCTTCCAACTGGCTAACGAAGCGAAAACGCTTCAAAAATTACGTCCCACGCTCCCAAGGCTTCATGGGCAATGTAGTCTTGAAGGTGTGGGGCTACCGCGGAGCCCTCTGGGGACAGATTTTTCGGCTCTCACTCTGCGCATGTGCACTCCAGTCCCGGGTCCTTCGGTCCGCCCAGACTGGCTTGAGAGGCTCGCGATCATAACGGCTCTGGGTGTGTGCGGTTGCGGAGACTGCGCTGCCCTGCCCACGGTGAGAACACTGGGCCTATGAAGGTCATATAGGCGTCTGTCTGGGGTGCAGGAACGGGAAATCCAGCGGACGGTCAGGTAGGCCCTCCCTTCCCCCAGTCCGTGCTTACGGGGTCCGCCCCTTCAGGTCCCGCTGCGCCGGTGGGGCTGAGTCCTGATGTGGAGAGGGTGCTCCTTGAGGCCTGGTGCGGGGAGTGCAGGTGGCGAGAGGAGAGTGCATCTTTATGACGTTCACGATGAACGTGAGGCTACTTACTAATGGTGATTCGTGCAGTTCTTCTGAGAACTAAGGTATCGTTTGCAAAACATTTTGTCAGATGCTTATAATCACTGTGTAAGCGGCTATCAGAAAACACTTTGTTCCCTTCATTTATTTCATTTAACCCTCACAAAAACCTACTTGTCGGTATAAACGTGACATTCCTCAGGTGAAAGGACCTTCATGGGGCGGAATGTTATACCCCAGGGCACAAGCTGGTGGATGACAGAGGCAGGATGCAAATATAGATTTTACTCTCTCTTGCTCTTCCTAGTATCCTCCCTGACCCAAATCTAGAGTTGCAACTTTTGGAGCAGTTAACCGAATTGTCTGCCCTCAACTTCCCAGAGATACGATTGTGACATGAATGCGGACAGAATCTAATCACGTGGTAAGTCTATCCTGGGATTTGTGGGTTTTCTCCATAGCTTCTGGGTCATACTGAGCTGCTTGCACCTTCCTGCGCTGTCCAGGCTGTCTCCATCCTCAAAGGCCCAGTCTGATATTCTTATGCATTTTTGGGCCAACAGAAAGATAATGCAAATATAATACAAAAAATATTATTAAAAAAATTTTAGTAGCAACAGTAAAAATAAAAGGAGGTGAAGTTAATTTTACTGATGTTATTAAATTCAGTACATTCAAACTATTATTTTGATTTGTGGCACTAGCTACACTTCAGGTATAGTAGTTGCGTGCAGCTAATGGCTATAGTACTGGATAGTACATTTCTGGTGAATTCCAAAAGGTCAGGTTTAGAGTGTTGGATGAAGATTTCAAATAAAGTGAATTTGTTTCTCAGGCTTAGATCCCACCCCTCCGTGGTGCAGAGTAACTCTTTTAAGTCCGGAAAGAGGAGCCCTACGAACTGCCACTTGGAAGAACAACCCTTCATCCCTGCTGGAAAGGTGCAGGTCCTGGTTTGCAACACCAGAAGCAGGTTTTGATCTCTGAGTAGCATGAGTAAAACCTGGTGATGCCTCCACGTCCGGAAGCCTCCATGTCCAGAAGCCACCACAGACTGTGTGACAGTGGAATCTGTGGACCAGCTTGGGGTTGAGAGGGATGGGTGACTGTCAGGCTGCAGAGAAAAGCACTTCACTGGATGGCTAGTGAAGATGATGTTCAGGGAAGGTGTATCCAGCAGAGCTGATGAAATCCTAAACAGCACCATGTTTTCTTTGTTTCTGTCCCCACTCTTCCAGATTCTGAGCTGTTCTCATACCATTTCCATCACTACATGTGGCATTTAGAGTTATGCTGATGCTCCCTCTTTCCTGAGCATGGAGATGACAAAATGATAGTAGAAGAAAAGTTTTTTATATTGGACACCTTTTGGGAGCCCAAAAATATCGGGCCAAAAATGAAAGATTTTTGGGTAGTATCAAACAGCAACACAGTGCTGTTTACTCACACAGGTAAGTACTATAAACATCTTATTAAGAGATCTTTTTTAGAAACTGCAAACAACTTGGAACAAAAAGTTAAAAAATATATTTCTTGCATAAAGCATCCCATTTTAATTTCAGAGTTTTCTGTGCAAATTCTTAAGGTGTAAAGACAACAAGAACTTGATGAACAATCCAGCCTGAGTAGTTTTTTGAGACTAGTTTTAATGAAATTAGAAGGTGGTACCTGAATTTTTTTTTTTTAACTCATCCTTTATTTTAGTTACATATTAAAAAAATTTTGTTTTAATTGGTTATAAGGGGGCATACACTGTTATATGATTGACAAAAAGCAGTTTACCTTACTCCGAAAATGCAAGGTTAAGCCCCCATAAGACATGCACATGTTCAGACGGTGCTGCCTCTGTGTGGTTCTTCCTGTTCCTTCTCAAGGGGCCGTTATTCCATAGGGAAGCCTTTTCTCCTGCTGGTATTATGAGATATTCAAAGCCACGAATATAGGAGTTGTAAAGCAGCCAGGTTTCTCATGACCCCATTTCTTTTTCTTCCTCCCTAGTGGAACCTTTACAGTTATTAACCTTCTTCCAGGAGCAGCAGAAAATGAACATAGCTCAGGTGAGTTCAGTTGAATAACCCGTTTATTTTACAATGGATTTTATAAGGACTTAAGTGTCTCTTTGTTAACATGGAAAAGTAGAAATAGAAATGGATCACATGCATTCAGAGAAGATGTAGAAATACAGATGAATAGCAGGGCAAGGGTGGTGGTATTTGAATATATGCAGATTCTCTGGTATTACAGGAAAGAATTCAGTAAGGAATTGCCAAATTGGAGCTCCAAATGTATCTCTGTAGTTCATGATATCCATGTCAGAGTGTCAGACAGTATTTCTTTAACGGCTGACCTTAGTGAGAAGATAAAGCAAAGTGTCTTCGTAGACTGTAAAGAGATTGATGACAAAAAATATGTTTGTTGTTTTCAAATAGGTGTTCCAGTTAACTTTCCAGTAATAATCTTAAAATAATATAGAATGTTGCCTCTACTTGTTCTACAATAAAAGCAGAAGACTTAATGCTGAATGTGAACTTGGTCAATACTGTCTTTCGGAAACTCAGACATAGGGGTTGAATTAAGACATTTTCTGAAGAATAAACTGAATATCCTTAAAATTACATAAATATTTTGAATACCTGTGATGTTCAACTTACTCAGCAGTTTAAAATGCTGTTCTCTTTCAAATATTTCAACACTTTACATTCATACTTCAAACCTCTGCATGAAGCCCGGTTGCCTGTGTCCTCGTGACCACAGACTTGATTATAATCAAACTCACTAGATCTCTTCTCATCCTTTCTTTACTTGACTTTACTGTGTCTCTTGCCTCTACTTCTCACTCTGTCCTTCTGAAAAGTTTCTCTTTTAGTGTCTGTGGCACCTCCACTGGCTCTGTCTTTCCCTTGCTGCTATCTTCATAGAGTCACCTTCTTTCCTTTATCCGCATTTTCATCCTTGGCCCTTAAATCTTTTCTAATGTTTTGTAATGATTTCATCCTCTTTCATTTTTTATTTTAAAACAGCTTTATTGCAATTGAAATCATGTATCATGCTAGTCACCCATTTAAAGTGTAATATACAATTTTTAAAGGTGTACTTATTGCAATTGAAATCATGTATCATGCTAGTCACCCATTTACAGTGTAATATATGATTTTTTAAGGTGTTCTCGCAAATATGGGCAAACATCACTGTAGTCAAAATAGGCCCTTTTCATCGCCTTAAAAAAAAGTGTGTAGGTTTTATCCCGTCCCATTATCTTATCCCTCCCCACCCCAAGCCTCAAGCAACCACTAATCTACTTTCAGTCTGCAAAGATTTGCTGAACCACTCCCTGTATTATTTCTGGCAGGACATTTTTGCTTTTGGCACATTCTGTTTTTGTTTATCTCAAAAAGTTTTAATTTTTACAGTTTTGTTGGGTATTGAATTCTTGGTTGACAACCTTTTTCTTTCAGCACTTTTAATCTGACATTCCACTGCTTTCTCCATGGTTTCAGATTAGTAACCAGCTGTTACTGCTATTGTACGTGATGAGTCACTTCTTTCTTTCTATTTTCAAGAACGTCTTTGTCTTTTTTGGCAGTTTGATTATCATGTGTCCAGGTATGGCATTTTTACTTCATGTTTATCCTAGTTGAAGTTTGTTGAGTTTTGGGATGTGTAGATTAATGTTTTTCATAAATTTGGAGACTTGGCTGTTATTTCTTTAATATTCTTTCAGACTATTTCTCCTCTCATTATTCATATATTTGTAAACTTGATGCTATCTAGTAGTTATTTTTTTTTACCATTTTTTCTTTCTGTTTATTTCTCACACTGCATAATTTCAATGGACATATTATACAGTTTTTCATTCTTTCTTCCACTTGCTCAGATCTGGGAAAAGTTTTGTTTCAGTTGTTGTACTTTTTAACTCTTGAAATTCTGTTTAGTTTCTTTTATTGATACATTTTACTTTGTGAAATATTGTTCTGACATTTTCCTCTAGCCTTTAGATATTCTTTCCTCGAATTCTTGACTATTTTAAAATAGCTGATTTAAAGTTGTTACCTAGTAAGTCCAACATCTGCTTTCTCAGGTGCAGTTTCTGTTGAGTACACTTTTTCATGCATATGGATCTTGCTTTCTTGTTTTTTTTTGTTTTTTTGTTTCTTGATTAGCAGAGTTTTTTGTTGTTGCTGATAAGTGGACATTTTAAACGAAATAGTGTGGCAACTCTAGAAATCAGAATGTCTCCCTTCCACAGGGGTCATTCTTGAAATTTATTTGTTTAATGACTTTTATGAACTAATTCTCTCGAACCTGTATTTCTTGTATGTAGCAGTAGAAATTTTTTCAGAAATTTCCTTAAATTAGTAAGTCTCCCATCTTTCCTTAAGGGCTCTGTGCATGAGAGGGCATTCCTTCAGCATTCAGTTAGGCAGTTTACAAGACTGCAGTAGCCTTTATTCCTTATTATGCCAAACCTCATAGTTACTTAGAGGTGACTACTTAAGGCTTTCTCTTCTGAGCATGCTGTCAGCCCTGGGCCTATACACAGCTCTATGCATGTGTGTAGCCATCTAGATTCTCAGGAGTATATCAGAGATTTTCAAAAACTTTTTTGTCTTTTTGTCTTTTTGACAGTTTGTTTATCACGTGCCCAGGTGTGGCTCTCTTACTCCAAGTTTATGCTTCTTGAAGGTCATTGAGTTTTTGGTATGTGTAGATTGTTTTCATCAAATTTGGAGACTTCTTGGTTATTATTTGTTCAAATACTCTTTCAGAGTATGTCTTCTCTTTGTCTGGGACTCTATGCATTGACTTGTAAACTTGATGCTATCTCATAGTTATTTTTCATCATTTTTTCTGTTTCTCACACTGCATAATTTCAACAGACATATTATACAGTTTGTTCATTCTTTCTTCGACTTGCTCAGATCTGTTATTGAACTCCCCTGGTGAAAGTTTTGTTTCAGTTATTGTACTTTTCAGCTCTTGAATTTCTCTTTGATTCCTTTTTATCGATACTCTTTACTTAGTGAAATATTATTCCTATATTTTTCTTTTATCCTTAGACATTCTTTCCTAGGGGTCATTGGCCACATTTAAAACAACTGATTTAAAGTTGTTTCCTAGGAAGTCTAACATCTCCTTCCTTAGGAGCAGTTTCTTTTGATTATACTTTTTCCTGCATATGGATCTTACGTTCTTTTTTTCTCCCCCTTGTTTAATAGTTTGTTGTTGTTGTTGTTGTTGTTATTGTTGATAACTGGACATTTAAAATAACATAGATGAGGCAGCTCTAGAAATCAGAATGTCTCCCCTCCATAGGGATCATCCTTGATATTTATTTGTTCAGTGACTTTTCTGAACTAATTCTGTAGAACCTATATTTTTTGTGGTCTGTAGCAGTAGAAGTTTCTTCAGAAGTTTCATTAAATGCCTGGAACCAGTAGTCTCCCAGTCTTTGCTTCAGGGCTCTGTGCATGTGAAGGCATTCCTTCAACGTTCAGTCAGGCAGTTTATAAGCATGTAGTGGCCTTTACTTCTTTCTTATGCCAAACCTCATAGTCACCTAGAGGTTAGGGCTTTCCCATGTCTTTCCTGAGCATGCCGTCAGCCCTGGGCCTATACATAGTTCTATGCATGTGGGTAGCCTTTTAGATTCTCAGGAGTATATCAGAGCTTTTCAAAATCTTTTTTTGCCATCTCATTCTTCAGCATTTCCTATTTTAAGCTTCTCGATCAGGCCATTGTTTGCTCCTGCTGTTATCCACCACTTCAGTTAATACCCACCACATAAGTTAAACAAATGCCTTTAAATGTTTGGCCAGATGCTTCTGAGGATAAGACTTTTCACACACTGTATGAGCTCCAAATTAGCACACATAAAGATATCCTTGTAGTGGGGTCATTCATTGAACTACCAAACAGCCCAAATGATGACAGTTTTCTGGGAATGATACTTTGATGGAACTACAACCCATCATGTAGTTGCCAGGCTGCAGGTTGGAGCCTGTGGATTCTCAAACTGTGGCAGAGTTTGAGAGGGATGGGAACAGGGTATATTAAAATGATACAACATCACTATACTTAGAGTGATTCAGCCAATTTTCTTGTATACTTCCAGAAATTATCTTTGTTAACTTCTATAATTTTCGCCAGTTTTTTCATTGTTTTTGTGGAAGAGAGAATTTTCTGGGGTTCCTACTTCACCATTTGCACTTCTGTCATTGTTAGCTTAATTTTTTTTTATCCAGCTGTTTATTAAGTCACATATTAGAGAGATTGGCAGAAACGAATAAAAAACAACAGTTTTCTCACTAATGTTTTAGTTTTGGAAAATATAGTTAAATTTTATTTTATTTTTTATATTAAGATAAACTTAATGAGGGGAGTTCCTCATCTTTTATTCATTTGTTTAAGTTCCCAGCTACTGGCTCTGAACTTCACACAAAGAAGGTATTCACTCAGTCATACCGAAGACATGAGTGAGGATATAACCGGATACATAATACTGGAAAAAAACGTGTTTCTGTCCTCTTGTCTCTTAATCTACTTCCCTTTCTTTCTACTGTTTACTTGCGATAAGAACACTTAACATGGGATCTACCCTCCTGACAAATTTTTACATGTACAGTGCTGTATCATTCACTAGTGGCATCACGTTGTGCAGCTGATCTCTAGAACTTAGTATTTTGCACAAGTGAAACTTTATACTCATTGAACGGCAACTCCCCCGGCTCCCTCCTCCCACCCCCTTTAAAGTCTTTGTTGTGGAAACTTTCTCTTTTTTCAGTTTTCAATACTCTACTCCCTCATGATTCCATTATTACCTTCAGAAAAGTTCTTCTCTGGCTTTGTGGCCTCTACTTTTTCTGCCAGCCTCCTTAATATTCACGGTGCCTCAGATGCTGTTTCTGGTACTTTTTTTTTGTCCAATCCCTATGTGCTCAAGTTGTTGTCTGACTGCTTCTGTTAATTTCCATGACCACCTAAATTGCTAGTGTCTCCTTAATGCTTGTCTTTGTCCTAGAGCACCCGTCTGTGTTCTAAAACCATGCGTAGTTTAAGGGACAGTTCCAGCTTTTTGTTCTACAGACTAGTCAGTAGCAGCATGAACAGGTCTGTCTCATGAAAACTTCTAAGGTATTTTTTTTTGTATGTCTTAAATATCGGTATTTGGCACCAGCATTCAAGAAGCTGCTCATACTGCTAGATTGGGTAGCTAATTGGTTACTGCTTCTGCTGATTAGATCTTTCTATTTATATCTGTCGCTGTTACTTCAGTGTAGGCAGTGTTCTCATACTAGTCTGTTTGATTCCATCTCCTAGGTAAGTCATCCTTTGTTCTCCATGAGCTCTAGATTTATATATCTTTATACGTTTATTGATACATAAGTTCAGTCATGTACGGGATCTCCACAACTTACATGTACTGTTTCCTTGGCTCCCATTATTTATGGTATTGATGTCCTTGGAGGGATTGAACATCTTAGGATTCTCTAGAATTCTCTAGACTACCCAGGGTAATCCCTCGGGACGTAGAAGAGTTGTAGGAATTCTTTACACTGAAATTTTTCATAAAAATATATGAATGAATTACAGTACATTACAAACCCTTTTAACTAATTGAGTAACTCCAAAGTTAAAGACAAATTAGGGCACGAGTAGACATTCTTTATAGCTATTTGTTTTAGAGCCTTAAGAGTAAACAGGAAAATAGTAGTTCTCAAAGGTATTTTCTTTGTCACTTAATTCTGAACTTTGAACAAAATGTATTATTGCAGGGATCAGTGTCGTTCGAAGACGTGACTGTGGAGTTCACCCCAGATGAGTGGCAGTACATGGGCCCTGCTCATAGGACCTTGTACAGAGACGTGATGCTGGAGAACTGCAGCCACTTTGTCTCCATGGGTGAGCAGGCCTTACTATGTGACTCCCCTTGGAATTCAAATCCTTTTTGTTGTAATCGTCAAAACACATGGACCCTTTGTAGAGATTAATGTTGTTCAGGCTTTTAAGAGGCCTGGGTAATTGAAACCTTTAGAGAAACAGAAACGATGTTTGTGTCATTGCTTTCCCATTGAAAACTGCAAATGGGTACTTTCATTTTGCTCTTGCTGCTATATCTTTCTCCACCTTCAGAATCTAAAAAGCACGTGGATCTGGTCTATATATAAAGTCTTTGTTGTGGATTGTTACGTTCACAGGGTATTGCATTACCAAACCCCAGGTGATCTTCAAGTTGGAGCAAGGTGAAGAGCCCTGGTCCTTAGAGGAAGAATTCCCAAACCAGAGGTTCCCAGGTGAGTGAGCACGGACAGAAGGAAACTCCTGGGGTAGTTAGACTTTAGAGGGAACCACTTTCGAAAGTCGTTTTTCCTTTTAAACAGCTTTATTGAGATGTAATTCACGTATCATACAATTTACCCATTTAAAGCATACAGTTTTGTGGCTTTTAGTATAGTCATAGATATATGGAAACACCACAGTCAGTTTTCTTCACCTCAGAGGGAGAAACCCCATGCCCTTTAGCTATTATCTCCTTATTTCCTGCCGCTTTAGCTCTGGCAACCACTAATCTACTTTCTGTCTGTATAGATTTGGGTATTCTGGACATGTCAATGGAATCACACATTATGTGTTCTTTTGTGATTGGTTTCTTTCACTTTGCATTACAAGGTTCATATTGTAGCATGTATTAGTACTTCATCGTTTCTTGGCGAAATAATATTCCTTTGTCTGGATATACCACATTTGTTTGTCCATTCATCAGTCCGTGAACCTTTTGGCTGTTATTGAGTAATGCTGATGTAAAATCCATTTACAAGTTTTTGCATGGACATGTGCTTTTATTTCTCTTGACCATACAGGTAGGAGCGGAATTTCTGGCTATGTGATAACTCTGTAGAACTGCCAAACTGTTTTCCAAAGGCGCTGTATCATTTCATAATCCTAATGATGGCATATGAGGGTTCTAAATTTTCTACATCTTCACCAGTACTTAATTATCTCACTTTTTGATTGTAGTCATCTGAGTGGATGTGAGGTGCTATGTCATTGAGGTTTTGATTTGCATTTCTGTATTAGTCAGCTGGACCGGCATAACAAAATACCATAGCCTGGGTGGCTTAAAAACCAAATTTATTTCTCAGAGTTCTGGAGGCTGAAAGTCCAAGAAGAGGGTGCCAGCAGGGTTGATTTGTGGTGAGGCCTCTCTTCCTGCCTTGCAGATGAGCACCTTCTCACGGTGTCCTCACCGGGCCTTTCCTCTTTGCATTCATGGAGAGAGAAAGGTGTCCGATGTTTCTTCCCGTTTTTATAAGGATATCAGTTCTACAGAAATAGGGCCTCTCCTTTATCACGTTAACCTCCGTTACCTCTCTAAAGGTCTTATCTCTAAATGCAGTCACATTGGGAGTTAGGGCTTCAAAATATGAATTTGACTGAGACATAATTTAGTCCTTAACTATTTTCCTGATCACTAACGATGCCAAGCAGTTTTTTCATGTGCTTTTTGGCCTTTGTCTAATCATACTGATTGGCTAAAAAAGATATCCCTCAATAGTATGTTAGAAAGGTTATAAAATAAAAGAATGGTAAAGTTGTTAAGTCAATAAAAATAAATAATTTAGGGTTTAAATTCTGTTATCTTTCAGGTTTATATTTAGGCAATAAATTCATTATCTTTAAAGAAATCCTGATAGCGCAAGAGTATTTGAATAGCTGCACTAAGCAATATGATATCAATGATCATAAAACAAAATATGAATTTCTAAGACTTTAAGATTCGCTTGAATTATGAGATCATAATTCTTCACTTAATGTTGTCAGTAGGTTCCTGGAAATTGACTTAAGTGAAATGAACTGTAATAAAACCACCTTTATTACAGTCTTCACTGATATAAAGAAGAACTGAGTTGTTAGGGCAGAAACATCACCAAACTTCAAAATAAAGATCCAAAACACTTCTAATATTACCATTGATGTAAATCTGAGCTAGACATACATTTAAGAAAGATTAATCATTATTATCTAACCCGCTTATTCCAGTTCCGTTTTTCAGGTGGCCATATCCCCGCAGCTCAGCTCAAGGCAGAAACCCACCCTGGGCAGGATACCATTCCATCTCAGGGTGCATTCACACACCACGCGCACTCAGACATGGGGTTAATGTAGACACACCAGTTCACCTAACATGCACATTTGGGATGTGAGAGGAAACTCGAGGACCCAGAGGAAATCCACACAGACGTGGGGAGAACATGCCAACTCCACACAGACAGTGGTCCTTGTAGGGAATTGATTTTTTTTCTCATCAACGTTGTAACTAAATGACATTTAATGAAAGGAATTTATTTGAGGACCTGCTGTACCTCATCTGATGGAATAATAAATCCTGTGGCATATTTAATAAATATGGCTATAGAAGATATAAATGATATTTGTATTAAAGTGGACCACATAGTTGCATATGTGTATGCTGAAATTAAAGGACAAGCCTTTCAAGTTCCCTTGGAATTATCATAAGACAGTGAAAATATAGTTTTATTCTAAACACCAATAAATTCAACTAATTAGAATCACCACAAATAATATTCTCTCAACATAGTTCGATAAATGTAGAAAGTAATGATGAAATGAGTAGACAAAAAACCTTGATATGGAACTTTGGAAAATTATCTCTATTAAACAGTATATTAAGAAGGAAATCAATTTCAAAATTGCATGACATTTAGAAAGTAATAAAAATAAATGTGCATACTAGAAACTTTTAGTTATAGCTGAATTAGTGAACAGAGGTAATTTGTAGTCTCATTTATATTAAGAACCTAATCAAGAGCAATAACAAAAATATAATAATGAAGAATTTAAAAGTGAAATTTAAAATTGATCAACTGGAAGACAAATTATAGACTATATCTTAGAATAAAGCAATGAAATGGCTGCAACTTTAGTTAATCCTAAGAAAACCAAAAAGCACTTTTCCATAAAAATTCATGTGGAGACATACTTGTAAAGATGTAATATCAAACTAAATCCCTTTAGAAGAGCACTGTGGGAGGACTTGCTTTATTAGATATGAAGGATTTATGTAAAGCTCTGAGTAGTTAAGTAGTTTGCAGCTGGAGGTGGGATAGTTTAATAAATTAGTGAAACAAAAAGTTCAGGGAAACAAATATGATCCATAGACAATTGGTTTTGACATGTCCACTGTCCTATCAGAACAGTGGGTAAAGAATCCTGAGGTAAACTTATGGGTCAAAACAAAAAATCGGATTCAGGTGGCTTAGAGCAGAACTAGATATAGTCTATGTGATGTCAAGGAAAACATGTTCATAACTGTGCTTAGGAAAAGAATAAGATAGAAAGCATTAAATGAGAATGATGGCATAAACATTCTTTCCTATTCACTAACTACAGTTAAATACTTAAAATTATACATAAAAAACCAATAAGATTCTGAAAAATGGAAAGAAGAATGAAGATGAGGTAGTATTGCTGGCACTTAATGGAATACAGGGTGGTTAGTACAAGCAGAAGGCCAGTGAGAGTCCGATCTCTCAACCCTGCCCAGTGTTAACCTTCTCTATCTCCCATGGGTTTCAGTGGAGGTTTAGTGGGGAACCTCTCCCCACTTGACAGTAGTGAGCTGCGCTCTACTTCTGTTGGCATGGTTTCTCTGGCTGAAACTGAACATTAACATTAATAAAGTACAATTTTTAATTTTCCGTAAGGACTATGCTTTTGTCGTCCTGTCTAGAAATGTCAGAACTCTTAACAGATTTATTCCTGTGATTTTTTTTTTCCTAGAAATTTTTAAATTTCACATTTTACACTTTGTGTTCCATTTGGTATTAATTTTTATAGAAAGTATGAGTTATATGTCAAGTTAAAATTTTTGAAAAGGGAGTCCAGTTATTCTAGCAGCGTTTGTTGAAAAGATTATCATTTCTCCTTTGAGTAACATTTGCATGATCTTAGAAAACAGATGAGTGTATATTTGCATTGCATTTCAGTATGTGTGTGTCTAAGATTGCATTCTATATGTCTGAGATTGCATATTTCTGTGGCGTCTCTATTTATCTCCATATCTTTCCTTATGCCAATACCATATTAACTTTCTTACACTAGCTTTTTAATTTTTGACATCAGGTAGTACTGAATCCACCGGAATTTGATGTTCAGATGACTTTATGAATTTTAAAACAAGCTTCTGATATTTATAAAAATGTTGGAATTTCAGCTTGAAGTGCATTGACACTAAATCAAACAAAATCAGCATAAAAAATACAGTTTTCTAATTCCTAAATAACATGTACCTCTCTATTTAGTATTTCTTTGATTTCTTTCATCAATAGTTTTTAGCATACAGATACCAAATGGCGTGTATTGGTGCTATGGTAAATTATGTTGTGTATTTGATTTCAAATTCCAGTTGATTATTATTTGTATATTATTGGCTTTCATGTATTGGCTTTGTATTTTGCCTTTGCTGAAAACACTTATTAGTTCAAGGAGCTTTTTTAAAGATCATTTTGTGATTTTTCTGTGTAGGCTTACTCTGTATCTTTCATTTTCATTCTTGCCTTATTGCATTAGTTGGAACTTACATTGCTGTCTTGAGTAGAAGTGCTGAGAGTAAACCCCCTTGTCTTTTCCTGAGTCTTAGGGTTAAAGCATTCAGGCTCTCACTCTTAGATGTGATGTTACCTGTAGGCTTTTCGTGGATTCCTTTTATTAGGTTGATGAATGGATTTTGAATTTAGTGAATTTTTTTTTTCTGTAATTGATGTGATTGCGGTTTTAATCTTTAGACAATGAATATGGTGAATCACATTGATTTTTTTGAATGTTGCAACAGTTTGCATTCTTGGGATGAATCTCACTTGGTCCTTATTTATTATTTATTTTAATATAGCACTGTGTCCTTTTGCTTACTGTTTTTCAGTATTTTTACATTTATGTTATGAGGAATATTACATAGGGTTTCTTTCTTGAATTGTCTTTGGTTTTGTTATGAAGATAATACAGGCCTCCTAAAATGACTTAGGAAATATTCCCACATCTTGCATTTTCTTGAAGAGATTATGTAAAATTGGTATTATTTCATCTCTCAATGTTTGGTAAAATTCACTAGTTCACACCATCTAGTCCTAGAGCTGCTTTTTCAATTACATATTTCTTGACCACATATTCAATTTCTTAAATAGATCTATTTGGCTTATTTCTTCTTCATGAGAGAGTTTAGTAGTTTTTTGTTTTCAAGGAATGTGTACATTTTATGTAAATTATCAACTTTATGGGCATCGAATTTCTCTTAATATTCTTTATTATCTTTTTAATGCCTATTATGTTGGTAGTTATATTTTCTTTTGCATTTATTTCTGATACTGAGAATGTGTCTTCTCGATTTTCCTCCACTGGCTTTTTATTATTTAAAAATCTTTTCAAAGAAGTAAGCTTTGGTTTGAGTGTTTTCAATTTCATTGTATCCTCTGATCTTTATTATTTTCTATCTTTTGCTTTCTTTATATTTCACTTCTCTTCGTATAGTTTCTCAAAGCTTAGGTAACTGGTTAAAGGTCTTTTTTTCCTCAATGTATATAATTTTAAACTATAAATTTATCTCTATAAACTACAAAATTATCTGAGTACTACTTTAGCTGTATTTCATAAATTTCTATAGTTTGAACAGTTTTAGATTTCATTTACTTAAAAATATCTTACTTTTTTCTGAGATGTCTTCATTGACCCATGGTTTAATTGAAAGTATATTAATTTACAAACATGTTTTATTTTTCCAAATAATTTTGCGCACCTGATTTCCAGCATAATTTCTTGATGGCTTGAGATCACACTGTATATGATTTCTCTTCTTTTATAAATATTTGTTTTATAGCCCAGAATATGATCTGTCTTTATGAACACTCAAATGCATTTGACAATAATGTGAATTCAGCTGCTTTTTAATATATTGTGTCTTTGGTTTTTCAGGGTATGGTTTTCACAAGTACTGCTTCATCTCTTCTAGTTGTAATATTGGGCCTACTGTGTATTCCTGCCTTTTTTTTTTTCTATACTTCTTTTTTTTCTTTTTTTTCTCTCCTACCTGCTCTGAGTTAGCCATGAGTACCCTAAAGCAACAGATTTGTTCCTCTTGCCTATGCAGATTTTATAGAGTAGATAGGAATATGTTTCCAGGTGGAATTTTGGCAATGCCTGCTGTTAACCATGTCCAAGAATTCCTTTTGAATGGGAATTTCTCAGGATTCTTCATGACCATTTCTATGCGCTCTTGCTGTGGCTCGTGGCGGAAAATTTTGCAAGAGTGTTCACATCCTTTATATTTATGGCAGAACCACAGAGAAGAATCTTGTCTTCTTTTTTCTTTTTCTTTTTTCTTTTGTTTTCTTTTTTGGAAGTAGGGAGGCTTGAGTATAGTGGATATTGTCAGAACAGTTCTTTGTTAGACCATCTTTTCCTCAGATCGTTGGCTAGAAGGAACAGGCTTTTCTTGGAACTTTTTTAGTCTCCGCCTATTGTTGACTTTGGTTTGCAGGCTTTTCCAGCAGGCCAGCACGCAGAAAGAAAATCTTGGAATTCTCTGTAGTGCCATTTCTTAAGTCCTAAAGTCCACCTTTCCATTTTGTAGCATCTTCATTTGTTTGTTAATTTTTTTTTTCATCTTGGCCAGCACTGAATATAATAGCTGTTTTTTGTTTAAACGATATGGATGAGGAGAGTGTGTGTGTCTGTTTCTGTGCATGAATTACTAATCTTTTGAAAATTACCGGAAACAATACAATAGATAACAAAACGTGGCCTTAAGCTCCTTATGAGAAATATAAGGTTCATAAGATACTTTCAATTTTTCTCATTTTAGGATATTATAAGGTTGATGTCCACATTGAGGGGAATCAGGAAAAACAAGAGAAACCATTGTGGCAAGTAGTAATATTCATTGATAACAAAACACTGAATAAAGAAGGTCAGAAAGTTTTAGGAAAACGAATTAACTTGGATTCGATTCCAGATTTTTCAGGAAAAATGCCTTGTAAATGTGACTCATGTAGAACGAGTTCACCATTTGTTTCTGAATTAATTATTAGTGATAGAAATTGTTCCAGAAAGAAGGCCAATTACATGAATGTCTGTGAAAAGTTACAGTTTGTTATTAATCATGAGAAAACTCATACTGGAGAGAGGTCTTACAAATATAATAAAAACGTGAAAGCTTTCAGTCTTAGGCAGGATCATCAGAAAATTCAAACTCTGGAGCAATCTTCTGAATGTAGTGAGTTTGGAAAAGTTTCACATGATGAGACTGTTGTCTGTGTTACAGCTCAGAGTTCTCTAATAGGAGAAGAATCTTGTCAGGATTGTGAATTTAAGAAAAACTGTGACAAAGCAACTCTCTTTAACCACGCGAGAACCGGCACAAAGGAGAAATGCTTTGATCTTAATGAATGTAGTAGATCCTGTGACAAAACCACCACTGCGAAATACAATCAAGTTCACATGGTTATGATGCACTATGAATGTAATAAAAATGAAAATAACTTCAGTAAGAATTCACCCCTTACTCAACCTCAGAGAGCTGCTCCAGGACAGGCTTTTGCAAGAAGTAAATGTGAAGAAAACTTGAGCCAGAGCTCAGCCCAGAAAACACCAACTGGAGATATGTACTGTGTTTTTAATGGATGTACAAATGCCTTCTTCCAGGAATTAGACCTTAGAGTATATCAGAGAACTCAAACAGAAGAGAAATTCTGCAAATTTGATAAATATGGAGAATTCTTGCATCAAAACTCACCCCTCAGTGTACATCAGGAAAGTACCACAGGAGAGGAGTCATGAGAAAGTAATAAATGCAGGAGATTATTTTACAAGAATGCACACCTCATTCAGCATCAGAGGACCTGCTCAGGGGAAAAAACTCAAGGCAATGAATGCGGGAAATCCTTTTGTTCAAATTCACACCCTATTCATTATCCTGGAACTCATATGGGCGTCAATCTCTATGCATGTAATGAATGTGGGAAAACTTTTTGTCAGACATCAAACCTCAGTGAACATGTGATAGTTCATAAGGAGAAGCCTTAGGATAACAATGGATGTGGGAAATCTTACAAGAACTCTGCTGTCTTAGTACACCACAGAACACACACAGGGATAAAACCCTATCAAACTAATGACTATGGGAAATCGTTCTCCAAAATTGCACAGCTCAAAGAACATGAGAGAATTCACAGTGGGGAGAAACCCTATGAATGTATTGAATGTGGGAAAACTTTCTCTAACGAGACCCACCTCAGTGTACATCACAGAATTCACACAGGGGAGAAACCCTATGAGTGTAATGAATGTGGGAAAACTTTTGCTGATAATTCAACCTTCAAAGCGCATCACAGAATTCACACAGGGGAGAAACCCTATGAGTGTAATGAATGTGGGAGGTCTTTTGCCTATATATCTGTTCTCAGAACACATCAGAGAATTCACACAGGGGAGAAACCCTATAAATGTACTGACTGCGGGAGATCTTTCGCCCATTATTCAGCCCTCAGAGCACATCACAGAATCCACACAGGGGAGAAACCCTATAAATGTAATGGCTGTGAGAAAACTTTCACCCGTGATTCAGTCCTCAGGATACATCAGAGAATTCACACTGGGGAGAAACCTTATAAATGCAATGAATGTGGGAAAGCTTTTGTCAATAGTTCATCCCTCAAAATACATCAGAGAATTCACACAGGCGAGAAACCCTATGAATGTAATGACTGTGGGAGATCTTTTGTTGATAATTCAGCCCTCAGAGCACATCAGAGAATTCACACAGGTGAGAAACCTTATAAATGTAATGGCTGTGAGAGAACTTTCACCCGCAATTTAGCCCTCAAAGCACATCAGAGAATTCATACCAGGGAGAAACCCTGTGAATGTAGTGAATGTGGGAAAACTTTCTCCAAGAAATCATACCTCAGTAGACATCAGAGAGTTCACAAAGGAGAAAAACCTTATGAATGTCACGAATGTGGAAAAACTTTTTCTCAGAAGGCAACCCTCAGTATGCATCAGGGAATTCACACAGGGGAGAAACCCTATAAATGTAACGAGTGTCGGAAGACTTTCTCTAGTACTTCAAACCTCCGAGCACATCTGAGGTCTTGCACAGGGGAGAAACCCTATGAATGAAATGAATGTGGAAAAAGTTTCTCTCTGAAGTCATATGTTAGTGCACATCAGAGAATTCATACAGGGGAGAAACCTTATGAATGTAATACAGGTGGATGTTTATTTAGTCAAATCTTATGTAATTTACACTCTCCTTTGTTATTGTAATAAAAATCTTCCATACTTTGTCCAAACATATTGAAAATAATGGAGAAAATATACATGGCAAATATAAATACAAGATTAAAGCTCAAATTTTGATAAAAGTTTGATAAAAGTAATATATTCTTACTTTAAGGTAAGGAGGAAGAGACTGAGGACCTTAGAAGCGATAGTAGATGCAGAAGATGTGCTCGTGAATGTGTTTATTCATAATAATACCATCAAATAAACTCAAGTGCTCTTGTTCCCACTAAAGCTGTATTAAAAACATTATGACCAGCAAGCAGGGGACACACATTACTTTTAAGTGCACCTGGAGTGTTAAGACAGATTTCCCATGTGAACTCCTCAGTGAATCCTTATGACTGCTGCTGAGGGGATGCAGAATTAACCATAAGAGAATTCTGTACAGGACTCAAAGCTATCTCTATATGCTTCAGGCTGGACTTGGGGTCGCAGGGGTCTGGAGAGGAGGGCGGGGGAAGGCAGAGCACACTCAGAAAAGAAGAATATGAATGAAACACACTAGGGATATCTGAAGAGACTGCTCAAGACCTGAATTAGCTCCAGGCTTTGAATCCTAGTCTCACCCTCCACCCTACAGACCTTAAGAGTTGGTACCTTAGCTCACCTTAACCCATTCCTGGCTTCGGGGTGTAGCACATGTGCATATGTATAAATATTTGTGTTTCTCCCAAAATTTCTATGCTAAAATCCTAACTCTTAAAAATGATAGGAGGTGGGGCCTTTGGGTGGCGCTTATAGACCCTCATTAATGGGATTGGTGTCTTATAAACGAGGCACCAGAGAGATCTCTAGCCCCCTCCCACCATGTGAGGACACAGCCAGAAGGTGCTGGCTACCAACCAGGAAGAGAGCCCTCACCAGAAAGTGACTTGCTAGCACCTGATCTTGGACTTCTCAGCCTCCAGAACTATGAGAAGTAAATTTCTATTGTTTCTAATCGACCCAGTCTTTGGTATTTTATTATAGCAACTTTAATGGACTAAGACGTATTTCAAAACTTACGTGGAGAGTAAGAACTATCTTCATTTTGGCAAATACAAAGTTGGGTCAAGTCAACGAATAAAAAAATCTTAAGTAGAAAATTATGGATTATTGGATTTGAAAATACTGAATTGGTTTGTAAAAGGATGAGTGTGTGTGTTAATGTCCCAAAAGTCTTTGTGCCGTTGAAAGCTTTACGAACTCCAAAATTATAAATGATCCAAATTTATAAAGTTATCATTTAAAGGCTTAATTACATATAATTCTTTCATATTTAGATCTTTGAATTTGAATAATACATTTTTAATTTTTTGTATATAGGTCTCTCTGATTGAAAATGTGACAAAACAAACACTATTTAAAATTCACACAACTAAGTAAGTGTAAAAGTTCTGTGTCTGGGTTTATACAAGACAAAAAACATTATGTGGGGAAGCTGGAGCTGAGGAAATAGCCAAATTTTCCCCAGGAAATAGCCAAATTTTCAGAATCAACTTCAGATTTTCAAGGATTATGGAATTGGTGGGCCTCGAGTCAAGATCTCTAAGGGGCAATGGAACTAGGTGACATCTGGTTCCCACATGAAATTAAGAGAAAATCATCTAAGGTCTCTCTGACAGATTGAGGGTAGAGTGGAATGAGAGATCTAGAAGGCCCAGAAGGGTGCAGAGGTACATGTAGCTGGATGGTGAGAGAAGGGCAGTAGTTCAGCCTCCTCTTCTTATTGTCCCCTCCCCGCCCTCAGGAACCTTTGTGACTAGGCCACAGCTCTGTGATGTGGGTGGGCCTGGGGTTCTGCTCCCAAGTGAACTTCCAGTGCTCAGTTGCCAGAAGGCAGCAGTGATATTCACATCATGGAAAATCCTCTCTCTTCTCTGAAGAGCATTATTGACACATGGATAAGCCTCAGTTTCACTCCCTGGGTGATTGATACCATCCTCACCTTCCTGTGTGGACTGGGGCTCTTCCTCCTGTTACTCTTCTGCTTCCAGAGTAATCCATCTATACCACCACCTAGGAAACATAGAAACATCAGGAAGGTAAGGAACCCTTGGCCCAGACCCAGCAAAGCTGATCTTTTTTCTTATTATTTCACCTTTTCTGAATCACCTAGAGAAAATGGTGAGACGGGAATTCTTGGGAATGAATAGAACATCACGTTCTAGGAACAAGCCAGGCCGAGCAGGGGTTAGAGTGAGCACACGGATTTTGATCTGAAGATCTTGGATCAGGAGTCCAGGTGTGGTGGAGGGCTCCAGGGCACAGTCCCAGATGCAGTGACCAATGATCAAGGACTGGATACTAAGTAAGAGTTGGATCTCTACAGAGTTACAGGCCCCTGAGCACTAGTTCACCAACTGCTTTCCCATGGCAGGTGTCTAAGTCGAGCCTCTCCTCTGTTGGGGCTGATCCGAGATCAGTGCAGAGCCACTGAGTGTCTCTGAGCAAAGGCTGGAGTGGGGCTCTGGCCTGGGAAACCAGAGTCCTACCTGACTGAGCTCAGAGGGGCCTGTAGTTCTGAGAATGTGTGTTTTTTTCTTTTTCTTGAGCAAGAAATCCATGGTGGGTCTCATCAAGATTCTTTTTTCCATTCATCCAAGAAGAAAAGCAAAATATTTTATCTGCTTTACAAAAAAAATAAAAGGGGAAAAATTAGAGAGTCTCATTAATTAAATGTAGAAAGTCACTTTGTTCATGAACACTGAGCTTCTGTAGCTTGTCTAGAGACAGGAGAGTAAGAATGAGTCTAGCTCCTCACATTTTCTTGTCTCAGCATTCGGTGGAGCCAAAGAGGAAGAGAAAGATCAGGAAGAAAAGTAGAGCTTCGAAAGGTGAGTTTCTGCCCCTCAGCCCTGTGCCAAGGGGTTTGCCCCCCACCTGTCTGGTCCCTGAGGGTCCAGGTCCAGGTCTCCAAGGATGCCAGCAGCGGAGCCTGTTTCACAGGAAACAGAGCCATCGGGAAGGCTCTTGGGAAGGAAATTAAAATCCAGATACATCCCAGAATTGTGTTCTGAATGAAGCATCTGAGAGCCTGGAAATGGGTGTCACCCAGCAGGGGCATTTGGACTGTCGTAGATCAATAGTATCTGACTGAAAGGTGAGAACCCACCCCCCACCCCTCCGCCAGGTCCACCTTTGAACAAGTTGTTTATCATCACTCAGTTTCCTCTGTAAGGTGCCCCCTGACCTCTTGCTCCCCTATGGGGCAGTTGTGAGGTCCGCAGTGGGTAATAGATGTGGAAGCACTTTGTAAAAGAAAAAGTTTTACCCTTCTTGAGCCTTGTGATCACTGTCAGGAATTGTTATCCTTGACCTGGATGCTTGGGCTCCAGAGATCTCCCTTCAAAGTGCCTCCCCTAAAGGGCCATTACCCTAGCCTCCTGTAAGACCCCTAAGGCCCTGCCTTAACCACATGACCCGGTCTCCTGATTTCCAGCTTGCAGAGATTGCCTGCAAGAACTGGAAGAGGCTCAGAGCCTGATTTCTCTTCTGCAAAGGTAAAGAATCTTCCCCTTCTCTCGGGTCCACCACCCTCTGGGCTGCTGGACACCTCGAACTGACATGGAAGGGAGGGCAATGGGGTATGGGTGTGGCTACAGCCCTGGGGTGACAGACAGCAGGAGCACTGTGGAATAAATGTCGGGGATGGGGAGGACCCTAGGCACCAGGTGCCCACCCTGCAGGATCTCCTGGCCCCACGTGCCCCTGGCTGCAGCTTGTGTCTCCGTGTCCTGCAGCCACCTGGGAAGGCTCCCTGACAAAGGCAGCTTTTGTCAGAGCTCAGGTCAAGAAGCCACTGGTGAGGCGTGCAAAGCAGTTCCTGAGGGAGCCCGCCAGCCCTGTGCAGAGCCTGTGGAAGATGCTGCTTCCGTCATGTCCCCGTTGGCTTCCCCAGCTCCTCTGACTGAACGCCTGCTACCTCTGGCCTCTGCCCTGTCACAAAGTCCTACTACCTCTTCAATTTCTGTTCATTCACGCTCATCCCTGAGTGGCTCTCAGCCACCAGAGCCTTTCTTTCCGCTGGACGACCTTTCACCACAGCCACTTGCACTTTCCCCTTCTACCTCATGCCTCCATGATTCGGAGGCCCACTTTCCACCTCCAACAGCCTCCTCTGCACCACCACTGTCAGACTCCACTATGACACCTCCCCAGTGTGACTTGATGGCACTCCCACTCAGGACCATCCCACAAAGCTCATCTCCACACACACCTTTGTCAGCTTCTCCTGTCGCAGTCCCAGCCATCTCAGGCCTTGACTACTCAAGCTGTTCCATTTTAACCCCGTCTCAGTGGCAGGCAGCTGCCAAAGCCTTGTGCCTCTCAAACTCATCACAGTGCAAATCCCAACAAGAGCACCTGTCCCACCACTCACAAGAGGCCTTGCTCAGGAGAGACTCCACAGACAGAATGGTAGAGGCTGTTAGCCCCTCCTTACTCGAATCCGATGACCAGAATCTCCTGGAGATACAAGTCACAGAGAGAATCAAGATAAAGATTTCGAAGGAAAAAGACAAAGACAGATTATATCCAAAACAAATGAGCCCAGACTACCACCTGAATTCTTTGGGGAAAATGTTGCCATCACTAGGTGCTGAGCAGGACACCACAATCCCCCAACCCTTCTGGACCGCGAAAGATAAGCCAGGGCAACTGCCTAGTCCTCAGCAGCTCTCATATCCTAAGGTCTTGGGGGACCATCTACAGCAAAAATACAACCAGCGTTTTTGGGGTCTCCCCTCTCTGCACAACGAATCCCCGGTGGCTACTTCCAGGATCTCTGAGAATTCTTCCACACTACAGTCTCCCTCATTCTTATTCAATGGAATCTCAAATCCCTGCCCAATTCATCTGCAGGCTAAACTACCTCCACTGCTTTCCCATTCCCAGCCCCTGCCCCAGCTGGAGTTCCAACCTCAAGCCTTGATTCCAAGGATGCTGCAATTACAGGCCCCACCTCTGACTCAGGCCCAGGCCCATCTCCAATCTCCTGTACAAATCCTACGACCTTCTTCTCCATCCCAGATTAGAGCCTGTGGTGTGTCTTGCCCGACAGCCCGGAATGAGCTAAAATCTCTCACCTCAATTGAGATTCAAAATACAGAATGGCCCTTGTTGCCGAAGCAACTAGAAAGTGGGTGGGCTCCGCCTTCTGTGATCGAAAGATCTCAGGAAGTCTTTAATATCTTCACTCCCAACCTTCCCGAGGACAGCTGGGTGGGCTCCATCCTTCCCGAGAATATTCCAATCAGTCCAGAGCTCCGGAAGCAACTGGAGCAACACCTCCAAAAATGGCTTATCCAAAACCGCTGGGAGCTACCTCGGAAGATACAAGAATCTCTGGAACTAAGGCAGCTTCAGAGCGAATTACCAGGGAAATGTCCGGTAAAGGACAAGCATGGGGCCTCACGGCCCTCTTCCTTCACAGGTGAAAGCAGCAAGGATCCGCAGAAGGTGGGGTTCCACTAAAGCAAGACATGAGCAAGGTCCCTAAAAACCTCTCCAGGTCCTCCGAGAGGCCTATAGTGGCATTTCAGGAAGTAGACTCTGAAGGGTCAGAAAATGACTGGATGCTTTTAAGAAAGGACTTGACAAGTGGTTTGCCGAGGAGCTTAGACAAAAATCTAGAAAACATCCCAAAAGGCCATTTAGGCAGGAATTGGGGGCAAACCAGCGAGGGTTTAATCCCCGTGAGTGTGCGTCGATCCTGGCTTGCTGCCCAAGTCCAACGCTCACATGGAAACCAGGAATTTGGGAATCTTAAAGGGTTGGGAACCCTGGGTGAACACCTCCCACAGCACCTCCCACAGGGTTTCCTTCCTCGAGATATGCTAGAAGCACGTATGACAAAGTTTTGGGTGAGGCACATGTGGGGCCTGCCCCTCAAGCTCATCAAGTCCATTAATCACTTTACGTTGCTCACCCACTCTGCAGTTTGCCTTTCCTCCCTCAGCTCCCTGTGTCCCTGGAGACCACTCGATAGTCCAGCTTGCTGAGGTCCTTGGAAAACTTCCTCAGCCCCATCTGGGAGAGAAAGCGATAGGAGAGGAGTCATTTCCCACCCTGGAGAGGCCTCTCCTGGCCCCCTTACCTGTGTGTGAGGAAATCCAGAGGGCTCTGGGACAGATCCCACTTGGTGATGACCATGGGACCACAAAGGCCTCTCTGGCTAGACAGGAGGGCAGGTCGCCACCTCAGGCCATCACACTCACCTGGCAGAGTGGGATTGTGGAGTGGGCCATGAAGGACAGCACAGAGCCCAGTCCAGGTTCAACAATGTCCAGGAACGAGCCAGGAGGGAAGAGTGGTCTACATGCCTCATGAGACCCCAGCCATCAGGTAACAGTGCCAGAGATGAACATAGGACCCCAATCTTTGAGGGCCAAGGAAGCCAGGGAGGCAGGGAAGGCCACATTGTCCCCTGCTTTTCAACCAGAGTCTAGAGACATCTTGGGAACCAAGGTGCTGACAAAGTCCCAAAACAAAAATGCACATTTGGGTAGTTTAGAGGCTCCAGGGACCAGTAAAAGTCCCCTAAACCCTAGAATGACTGTTCTCCAAGATCCAGGAGAGCCACGCCTTAACACAGAGATGGTTAGTGAGTTTAAGTCCAACGTAAAGGTACAGTCAGAGAACCTGCCACACGAGTGTCCCAGACACAAGCCCCTTGCTACTGACAACTTGGCCTCTCAGGTGCCTCAGTGCCATCCCCAGGGAGTGCCCAATGGAAACAAGCTAGTTTTCCAGATGCTGTGTGGCCTCAAGGCAGCCTCAAGCAGCAGTCCAGAGCAGCAGGAGCCCAGGACCAAAAGATATCAAGGCTTTTGGAGGAATCAGAGCGAGATGTTTGTCCCTACTTATGAGAGAGAGGACTGCAGGTGGCCCAACCCAGGAGAGCATGCAGAAAAGCTCGAGAAATTGGGGACCTGTCAAGACAGGAGTATGAGTTCCTCTGCCCAAGCCAGAAAAACTGTAGGCTCTGTTGGGAAGAAATACCTCCAGCTGCTGCCAGAGAAAAAACAAAGTGTTTTACAAAGCTTCTTCAAAAGAAAAAAGTGGATTTTCCCCCATAAAAAATTCCAAGGTCAAGATGCTTTGCAAAAGTGCAAGCCCAAATCAGCCACTGCCCAGAGCCAACAGTCAGTCAAAAGCAGATCAATTCTGGACAGCGAGAATGTGGAGGCTCAGGAGCTCATGACAGCTGTGGGACAGATTCTAGAGAAGAAAATGGCCATTCACCATGGACTTCATGCCACGAAGTTAAAGGAGCACAAACGGGAACACCCAGCCCCAGTATGTGTGTGTGTCTGCTGCCTTCCTTACTCCACAGAGCAAGCGAGAATGATGAATTACACCCCTCACAGTCAGGAGGCTGACTCCAAAGACCAAAATTGTTCTATCAGGGAAAAGCAAGTCAGACCTGGGAAGTCCTTGAAAAGTGTCAGATTCGATGATGAGCAGCTGGAAGTGAGTCGCACCCCATCCCTGGCCCCCAAGAAAACACTGTCTCCAGTCAGTGCCTGCCAGTATAGGCCAAGGATGCCGTGCACGCCAGGCCACCAACCACACTGCCCATGGCATTATCTTTTTCGAGGAAGGGTCTTGCCTGGTCCGTGCTTCACTAACCTTTTCTAGTAGGCAAATATGTCTCCAAGAAAAAAAAAATCAGTCCATGTAGAGAAGCGTTTTCTCATTGCTACATTCAAAATATTTACTTTTCCCCAATATATGTTTTTCTCTCATAAAAGGGTGGTGTAGTGACTTCTTGTGCTTGCTAGGTGTGTGCTTTGGCCTCGAGAAGAAAGGGGCATGGAGGGAGGCTGATCGTGGCATTGCGAGCTTACTCCTTACCCCAAGTCCCTTCATTGCCCCTGATATTTTCACAATACTTTCATTACTCAAACAACAAAAACTACTCTAAAACAAGACGAAAAAACCCATAAAAACTCCACTCATCTTTCTCCTGCTTCCACTCAGCTTTGAAATCGTGCAGCTGTAGGAAATAGGTTTACAGGGGCCTCGTTTACAGGGGCCTCACAGGGTTGGACAAGAATTGTCAGGAAGTTTTGGAGTGGGGAGTTGCTGGGGCCCAGAGTTCAGAAGCAAGAGAAATCTTGCCCCTGGATCTCTTGGGCCCTAAAGACTCCTTAAGGTCCCTTCTCACCTAATGAAGGCTGCGATGGGGATGGCCTTGTGAACCCCTCTCAGCTTAGCCTGAATAAAATGTACAGCTCGCCCTCCCCCACCTCTGCCTTTCCCACATGTAGAGACCAGACAGATGGCACTTCCTGCTTTGCGTGTGCGTAGGTGTGAGCCTCAGGGAGGATGATGATGAGGGCTGTGTTCACTCCTGCCACAAATGAATGAATGGTCATGGTCACTGGTGACCTGCCTTTCCCTCTATTAACCCCAGGGGAGGAATTCTGGATGAATGGAACAGGGTGTGACTGTATGTGGGTAACTATCTGACAGTCGGATACCGTGAAATTTGGGTGGGATGTGGGTGAAGAATTGAAAAGGTTGGATCCAAGAAAGGAGGCAAAGTGACACAGAGTGTCCATAAATATGCAGCGACCGAGAAGCCCTGATGTCCCATCATCATCTACAGGTATGGGAGGAGGGAAGGGGAAAGGGCCCCAACCTCTGTCTCCACCTTCTTCAGCTCTGAGATCACAGATATAAAGAAGCCACCTCTAGGGCCAAATCTGCAGAATTAAAGCTAGTCAGGAATGGTTAATTGTCTCCACAATACACTTTCTAAGCTTGCACATCCTTGCCTCCTGAATTCTAGAAAAGATGACTTAACAACAGGTGGAAAAGCCAGGACTAGAGAACTCAGTGTCACTCCCAGTCTGGTGACCTTTACATAAACACATGGCCCAAGGTCTGCTCCAGGGGAGAGTTGGGGACTTAAAAGGATGAGAGACTGGCCTGCCATCACGTAATAATTCTTATGTGATTCTAGCCTTGCTTATCCCAGAGCCCTGCAGGAGACGAAGACACCACACAGGATTTATCACACGGGAGCGCAGAAGTGACCTGTCCACAATGGGTGGTGCAGTCCAGGATTGGTCCTCGGCGTGGCCTGCTCCTAGTGTAGCTTGCCTCCTCTCTGGCCCCAAACCACACAGAAAAAAGGGAGACCAGGAACAATCTTTCTAGAGTGATTCTGCACTTTGTGCCACACTTGGCACACAGGGGGCCCAGCTCGGGTGTCCTTGCAGTGGTGGAGAGTCCTGTTCTAGAACAACCCTGATCTGATGACAGCAGGAATGGTCCTGCTCCCACACCTGTCAGGACCCCAACATGTGGGACCAGGACCAGGGTTGAGGGGTGCAGGAGCATAGGCATTCTCATGACACAGGATCTTCCTGGAGCTAGTTCCTGCTTCTGGGATCCTGAGCAGCCACCAGGCTGGGCACAGCAGTGCAGCCTGGACCTGTGGAAGGGTGGGACCCAGGGCAGGAAGTGCCCCAGGTCTTCGAGTGCTTGGGAGAGGGTGTCACACAGCTGAGACCTTGAGCCTGGCTGTGCTCATGGGTCGTCTCAGGCACCGAATGGTGAATTCTGAGAGTCGGGGGGGAGCTGGACATGCACCCCATGCTCCTGTCAGCATAAGTACCAGAGTGACTGGGATGCTGACGGAAGCAGCAGCAGGAAGGGGCAAGTCCCACTGCTCATCTGTTGTTGCTGTCTTTCATAAGGCACAGTAAGGCCAGCTATAGAGGGACCCACACAGGGACCTCTCACATAGAGATGACACACACAGACACCTCCTAACAGAGACCTGTCACACAGAGACCTAACCCCAGACACCTCCCAAAAGAGAACTCTTCACACCGAGGCCTCACAGAGATGCCTCACAACAGACGTGTCACAGAGACATACAACACAGACTTCACAAAGGTACCTCCCAACAGACACCTCTCACAGACACCTTCCAGAGAGACCTCTTGTTGTCCTACAGAGACTTCATATAAGACCTCCACACAGATTTCACAGACATCCCACAGAGACCACCCATATAGACTTCACCCAGAAACAACACACAGACAGCACATGTGGCCTCACGGAAACCACCTGAGCACCACCCACTGACAATTCCTTCTTAGTGAATGCGCAACTCAGACAACTGACAGCAAAGAGAGGTATTACTTGTGTCCCCTTGAGATCCTCGAGACACTCTGACATTGTCAGGTCAGCATTATACTAAATGGTGTTCTCTACTTGGAGAAATGCTTGGGAATTTTTGTTCTTTTGTAATGTCATTGCCTCAACAAAAACATAACAAATTCCACATGTAGATTTGCAAAATTAATTATTCTTCAGGTTTTCAGTAGCTTGACCTTCAGAATTCAACATACGGTACATCAAAGACTTTACATGAGGAATAAAACTTCTGTCATTGTCCTGATTGAGCTGAAGACCATTAAAATCTTAGAAACCTCAGGGAAAAACAAAAGCCTTTACTGTGAAGTTGGCTTCAGTAAACATCAAATAAGATTAGACTAAAATCTTGTATTTTGCTAACTTACATTTTTGAATACATACTGAGTTTGTGTCATAATTTTTTTCTGTGGAAATGTATCAGTTTCAGAATTGAAGATAAAATCTACCTAGAACTAATATAACAAAACTACATTTTATATGTAATATTGTTTTATAGAAAATATATAAGAAAACACTTGCTGTGCACAAATTCACTGAGGAATGTGAAGTTTTAAAGATGGAAGAATGACATCACCAGTATATGTTTGTGGCCAGTTTCTGAGCTATGTGGTACATTTATATGCACCTATGTAATGGAGAACTCATTGTTGAATCTCATAGTCCATCAAAGAATTCACACAGGAGAAAAACCCTATGAATGTAATGAATGTGGGAAAACCTTCTCCCAGAAATCAAACCTCAGTAGACATCAGAGAGCCAGTTTCTGAGCTATGTGGTACATTTATATGAATCTATGTAATGGAGAACTCTGGATCTGTTCACTTTCTGTTTTTGAGTGACAATCTCTATCCTTCCTCTGTTGGTGTCCTTCAACTTAATGCTGTTAGATTTTTCCCTGCCTGCTATGTCAGAATGTTGATCTAGCCCTGTTTCTAGGATCTTGTAGATCCATGAGATTTCTCAAGGCTGTGTGTGTAGGTGGAGGGTGGGTAAGGGTGGGAGGGAGGTGGATGTTGATTTTTTAATTTAAAGTTTTCAATTACAATTTTTATTCAGTATTTTGTATTTCAGGTGTACAGCATAGTGGTTTGACATTTATATATTATTTATGAAGTGATCCCCAGGTGTTGGTTCTTACATGTTCTTTTGGCTTTCATTTTATGCCATTCTAATGGTTCGTTTTTCACCGAGTAATTAAAAAGCGAGTCTTCCTAGCGGTCTTGTATGCATGTAACCTGAGCATCCAATCCGGGACCTTTTCCTTAACTCCATGATGCTTGCTCACACTGCAGCATTGCAAACCAGTTAATTTTACCTGGCTTGGATAGCAGGTTTTAGAATTGGAATAAAATCAATGCTACTTTCATGTCCAGTACCACATAGTATTGAAAAGTACTCACTTTTGGGGGAAACAGTATAGTATAGTCTTAGCCAGGAAAATATTTGGTCAGTCGCTTGTCATTTCAGGATGTGGTTTGGTCAGCACAGAGAAGGACATAAATGGGATTCTCATTTTTAAACCTGGACCACTAAAAGTTTCTCTCAATCCTGGCAAATTGCTTTCTGCAAGTATGATCTGGTAGATTGAGTATGTGGACAATATGTCAGTCGATTCCCACGAGTAAGTTTTCTGTTCCCCATCTCCTTTCGATATGGCATGAGGGAAAATGATGGTATATCTTTAGCATTAATTGGAGGACAGGTATTTCTTCGACAGTGGCTTATTATCACTTAACTTAGTGGCATCACTGCCAAAGAAAAGAGCCAGGAGTAAGAACCCACCATTGGATGAAGGCTGTATCATAGTACCACTAGGACTAGCGCACCAGAGACTGGATCAGCACTCTTGGCAGGAGAATTCAAGTAGCTATGGGAATGTTTACTCCTCATTCTGACAGCTTAATGCAATGTGAGCTTACTGCACTGTACCAAAAGGGAAATGAAAGTCAAAAAGCATCTTTTTCTACATGCTTGATTTTTTCAGGAAACTTGACTTATAGAAAACCAAAGAAAATTATCTAACTTGGAATACTTTAAAATTAAAAAAAAAAAATTAACTTCAGTTTAGAATTGTTGTAGTTATAAAAAAAGTTACAATGGTAATTCCTATATACTCCTCACACAGTTCCCCTTCTTAACATCTTTTATACCTCTGGTGCATTTGCCATAAGTAACTTTGATACATTATTAACTAAACACATTATTTTTCTGATTTCACTAGTTTTTCTCTAGTGTTTTTGTATTCCAGGATTTCATCCTGGATACCACATTACATTGAATTGTCATGGCTTCTTAGCTTCTACTGGTCCGTGACAATTTCTCATACCTTCCATGGTTTTGATTACCCAGACAGTTTTGAGGAGTCCTTGTCAAGTATTTTGTAGAATATCTCTCAATATGGGTTTCTATTATCTTTTTTATGATTGCACTGGTGTTACAGGGTTTTTGTAGGAAGACCACAGAATGAAGCTATTCTCATCCTATCAGTAGTATATGATGTCAATGTGAATGATCACTGATAATGCTAAACTTGATCACTTGGTTGGAGTAGTGTCCCTCAACTTAAAAGCAGGTAAAGCACGTGCTTGCTACTTGGTAAAGATTTCTTTTATAAATTGTTTAGCAAATTGTACATAAGATAAGATCAGATTTTTTACATGTTTCTGATTTTAATGTTGGAAAAAATATAAATAGAAAATAACAACACCCAGAATTTAAAAATAGCCTCAAGCCGATCCAGTTCAGAGTCCAAATTTTTGGTTTTTAGTGTTTATTAGAATATGAATGAATCGTTGCCCTTTTCTTTGTTCCCCAGGATTTAACTTTAGGATTTTATTTATCTTCACATCTCATTAGGAGAGAGGTATCCAATTCATAATACCTCTTAATCTTGGAGTTTAGAGCTTGAGTAAGGAAAGGATTGACAGAAATTTGTTTGCATTTTATAAGCCAATCAGCCCAGAGTTTATTATGTTAATGCAGAAAATGGAAGCAATACAAAAATGACCAGCCATGATAACTAAGAAATCTATGAGAGTAGGAGAAATAAATCAGTCTTAAGATCTAGATGGGGTATCAAAAGCCAAATGCCTGCATAGAGTTTTTTAAAAGCATTGATAAATTTATGGTACTAATAAGATTTCAAAAGAATGGGTATGTTATCATTAGTTTGGGACATATGGGCCACTGGCAGTTGACATAATGAGATGGATACATATAAGATTATGAGCTGATGGTCACTCCCAGATATTAGTGTAATAGTGAAACTATGGAAGGGCTATAAAGCAGCAAGAATTCCTAGTGAAGCAAGAATACATGAGCATATGTTATTACACACATACAATGCATATCATCAGACTTAAGTGTGGATGAAAATCTAATAGGAACTCATAAAATAACACCTCTGGGAGAGAACAAAGTTAATTGGAAGAAATGTGGCAAGCAGTTCTATTGATAAACAACGTGTTTCCAAACAGGCATGCATTTATCATAGAGGATAATAACCTGGGCTTCTGATCAAGATGGTGGAGTAGGTAAATGCTATGCTTTCCTCTTCTCACAACCACACCAAAATTACAGCTAAACTGCAGAACAGTCATCATTGGGAGTTGCCTGAAGTCTAGCTGAACAGAAGTCTTTCAATTGGAAACATACAGAAAAGGCTACCTTGAGACTGGTAGTAAGGGTGGAGATATAGACTGGGCTGGTCGCACATTTGTGTGTGGCAGTTGAGAATTGGGAGGGATATCTCAGCTATGGAGGTCCCCTGAGAGGAGCAAGAGGTCCTGGCCCCACACTGGGCTTCCCAGCCTAGGGTTCCAGTGCCAAGAAGAGAAGTCCTCATGTTTTCTGACTGTGAACACCAGTGAAGATTGTAGCTGAATGAAATAGAAGGTGAATGGAGTCATAGACATTCCTTTTAAGAGGCTTTGCTTGCAGAACTTATTTGCTAATGGACTCTGCATCAGCTCCAAGTCTGGGGCAGCAGATCGAAAGGCTCCAGGGACATAAGGAGAGGAAATGAGGTATCTAGCTTCAGTGAGGGGGCCAGAGGGACAGCTTTCTCAAGGCAGAAGTGCTGGTGGAGGCAACTATTTCTTCAGTGAGTCCTACCCATACCTGGTATGCACTTGCAGGTAGCCATTATGACTGAATTTCCATCAGTTTGGCTAACACTGGTCGATCCGCCCTGGTGATATCCTGATACCCTGCCTCACTGAACTTGCAGTCCCACTGAGCCACTTTCAGTAGCTTTTCCATACAAACGGCCTGCCTTGGTTCATGCTTCAGACTTTCCTAAAACTTCTCAAAGGATCTCAAAACCCAAACAGTATCTGGCCTCAGTGTACCTTGTAATTCTTGATGAACAGACCTAAGTCTGGCATTAGCAGCGCCTGCCTGGTTCATGGCTTGGCCACTTGATGTGCCCCTAAGCCTCGTGTGGGTGGTAGCCACCTACAAATTGCTTGGTGACTCTTGGCAGGTGGCCCTGGGTAGGGCATCGGCTACAGCTGAATGTGTCCTGCAGCTAGGCCTCGTGCAAGAGGCCACAGGGCCGGCACACCCAAGGGTTGGCTGTGGACCGAGTCTGAGCAGCACTTGGGGCTGCATCTGAACACAACACACATAATGGGCGGACCGGGTAGGCACTAGAGCCCTGGTAAAACAGATCCTTCTATGTGGGATTTGTCCCTCTGGCCCCCTCTTAAAAGGAATGTCTATGTCAATCCCTCTCAGTGATGTGCAAACAACAACCAAGGCTCACATACAATAAGAGACACACACAATCCATAGAAGGCACACAGCTGGAGCATCTGGCTCGGTGACCAGGGAAGACTGTGCCACTGGGCCCCACACGACACTTACTGTACAAGACCACTCTACTAAGACTAGGAGAAATAGCAGCCCTATCCAGTACATAGAAGGAAACACAGAGAAACAGCTGAAATGGAAAGACAAGCGTCCCAAATGAAAGAACACAATAAAGCTCCAGAAAAAAAAATGGTGACACAATCTAACATGCAGAATTCAAAACACTGGTTTTAATGATGCTTATTGAACTTAGAGAAAAGAATAGATGAATTCTGTGAGAACTTTAACAAAGAGATAGTGTATAAAAATGGAGATAGAAAACATAAAAACCAGTCAGAAATGAAGACTACAATAACTGAAATGAAGAATTCCTTAGGAGGAATCAATAATAGACTAGATGAGGCAGAGGACAGAATCAGCGATTTAGAAGATAAGGTAACATAAAACACCAAATTAGAACAGCAGCAAGAAGAGAATCCAAAATGGTATTTTAAGGGCTCTCTGGGACAAGACCAAGTGTACCAAATATCGCATCATAGAGGTACCAGAAGGAGAAGAGAGAGAGCAAGATTTGAAAACCTATTTGAAGAAATAATGATGGAAAACTTTCCTAACCTGGTGAAAGAAATAGCTATAAAAGCCCAGAACGCACAGGTAGTACCAAAGAAGATGAACCCACAGCAAGAGACCCACACCAAGGCACATCATCATTAAAATACCAAAGGCTAAAAATGAAGACAGAATTTTCAAAGCAGCAAGAGAAAGCAATTAGTTCCCTACAAGCGAACTCTCATAAGACTGTCAGCTGATTTCTCAACAGAAACTCTGCAGGCCAGAAGGCATTGGTACAAAATACTCAAATCGATGAAAAGCAAGGACCTATAGCCAAGATTACCCAGCCAAGCTATCATTTAAAATCAAATGACAGATCAAGAGCTTACCAGACAAGAAAAAGCTAAAGGGGTTCATCACCACCAAGCCAGTATTATAGGAAATGTTGGAGGGACCTCTTTAAGAAGAAGAAAAAATATTAAAAATATAAATAAAATAGCAATAACTACATTATCTATCAACAATTACTTTCAGTGTAAATGGATTAAATGCTCCAATCGAAAAATAGGGTGGCTGAATAAGAAAACAAGACCCTTACATATGCTGCTTACAAGACACTTCAAATTGAAAGACATACACATACTGAAAGTAAAAGGATGGAAAAAGATATTTCAGGAAAATGGAAACAAACAAAAGCTAGAGTAGCAATACTTATACCAGACAGAGTAGACTTTAAAACAAAGGCTATATAACAAGAGACAAAGAAGGACCTAGTAATCCTACTTCTGGGTATTTATCCAAACACACCCAAAAGACTACTTTGAAGGGACACGTAAATCCATATGTTATTGAAGCATTATTTACAATAGCCAAGATATGGAGGTAACCTGGGTGTCTATCAATAGCTGAATGGATCAAGAAGAGGTGGTACATATATACAATGGAATATTAATCGGCTATTAAAAAAGAATGAAATCTTGCCACCTGAAACAACATAGATGTACCTAGAAGGTATTTCACTGAGTGGAGTAAGTGAGACAGAGAGACATGCCATATGGTTTCACTGACATGTGGATCTAAAGAACAAAACATTTTGATGGTTGCCAGATGGGAGAGAGTTTGGGGGTGGGGTTGAAAAGGGGAAAGGATTAAAAAGTACAAATTGTTAGTTACAAAATAGTCATGGGGATCTAAAGTGAAGCCTAAGGAATATAGTAAGTAATATTGTAATAACTATATACGGTATCAGATGGATACTAGATTTTTGGAGTGATCACTTTGTAAGTTATATAAGTGTCTAATCACCATGTTATACACTTGAAACTAATATAATATTGTAAGCCAACTGTAGTTGAAAAAAAGTTATTTTTAAAAAACAGCATAGGTAGAATGTAATCATGTCTCTATCATGATAAACAGGAATAAGACTTTATTGTTAGACTGCTCAGGAAAACATAACATTATTGGTGGCTAGAGAGCACAGCAAATCCCAGAGAAATAGAAAGCAACAAGTACACTGAGAAAATTGGCACAGAAAATAAGGGAAGCAACGAAAGAGATCACTGAATGAATAGCATAAAAATAAAAAGAACTAGGTTATGCACGTCTTATAGAAACATAATTCGTTAGAAAGAAAAAGGTTACACATAAGAAAGTGCTTCAAGGTCTGAAACTATAGAACTGCCACATTCCAAATAATGTGGTGCACTAACAGTGACAGTTAAATAAGGTTAAATTGCTAAAGACTCAAAGTATCCCAAAGGGTAATAATTACAAATCTACAATTTTTTAAGGAAAAAAGGTACATTGCATCACTGTCAAAGGTTGCTTCACAGCAAGGGGTTTGGATGAGGGCCAGGCATGAGCTCCCATTTTCCTCTATTGTACAGACATGTGCACAGAGTACCCCAGAAGCCAAAACTTGATTCACTGCTGAGATTTCTTATCCTGTGCTGGATACACAGACATATTCTTGCCATGTAACCAGCCCCATCAGAAGTCTCTGAAGGTCACATGAGAACTGGTGTAAATTATCAGCATTGTTATCAAACACTGCTGATAAGCTGTTAAAACCTGCCCCCAAACAGCTTGGTTCCATGGTTACAAAGCAACACTATTAGTCAATGTATTTCATTTCTTGAGTAACAAATAGTGATATACAGATACGTTAGCTCAGGCCTATTCCAGGTCCAATGGACTTAACCTTCACAGCATATGTCACCCTCATGATTTTTAGTCAAAGCCTTTTACAAAAAAAAAACCCATTACTTTAGTTTGATAGCAGTCATTTGCCTTTCAATAGATCATCAAAGTACACATACAGATTTTGAAGAGTTGTAATAATCAGTGAAGGATTGTATAATTTAAAACCATCTTAGAACACGGGCACAAATTGTCTCATATTTTCATGATTTTACACTTTTCCTCTTTTCTTTTTGGCTTCCCTGACCTATAGTTGTCTACACTGTATAGTATATATCTGTTGAATAATTAAGAATCCTAATGAATCTGTGAACATTTAAGTCTAAATCTTTAGACCTAGTTCTATTCCATATACATAATGTTTTGTGAAATGAGAACCATACAAGACAACCACATTGGTATCATTCCATAGTCATTGGACTCTGATCTGCTCATTGATTGGGGGGACATGGATCAATCCTAGAAATATGCATATTAGCCTGCCCATTGCATAGCTCCTTCATTTCTTTAAAAGTAGAGGAAGTTTTGGCAGTCTTTTGCCCAAAAAGCATCTGAGTCTAAGTTAATAGGGCATTTTTCACTTGTCCTAAGCCTCTCTCAAGGCATCAATGTTATTTTAGATTATTTGCTTTTATAACAACAATTTATTGGTTCCTCTCCACCCAGCAACAATCTCACATTGCCCTCAATTACCATTAATTTTAAAATCAGTCTTCCCCCTTGATGTCAGTGATAGTGATGGTAGCAAGATGAAATGACCAGGGCTTCCTCTTTGGGCCATTTCCAGTCACATAGGGTTGTGTTGGATAAGTATAGAGAAACATGGCAATCCCACCCACAATGCAACAGAATATTTGAAAAGTCAGGCCTAACTTGATGAAATATGGGGAGATTATCCATCCCATCAATCTTTTTGAAATTCTTGCCATTAGTCAAAGTAATACACAAAGTTTGGTTTTGGAAGGTTCTAGACTCTTGGATCTTAATTTTAGCCCCATCATAAGGACTTCCAAATCTGATATTGAAATAGAAAATTGTTGTGAGGTAGGGATGAGTTATATGTGATATCCTTTTTCATCTCCTGTGCAATAGACTGAATGTGTCGCCCCCCAAAATCTACATTTTGAAGCCCTATTCTCCAATGTGGTGGTATTTGAAGTGCGGGACCTTTGAATATTTATAATAATGAGCATTTATTAAACACGTATAAAACAGACTTTATCCAAGGTACTGGGAATATATTCTGCCCATGTGGACCTTATAACCTTCCTGGAAAAACAGTAGCCATGTATGTTCTGGCTGTTGCTGTGAAAGATATAGTACTCTGAAATTTAATAGGATTTGTTATATTTTAGCACAACAATAATGGAATTAAATTAGAAGCTGTTAACAGAAGGATCGCTAGAATTTTCTCACATACTTGAAGACCAAGTAAAACATGTATAAACAACTCATGGGTTGGAATAGAGCCAAACAAAATATATTTTGACCTGAATGAAAATGAAAAAGCATTTCAGGATTAGTGGGAGCTGCCTCATTGAGTATGTGGAGGGATATTTATAGCACTAACTGATAATGTTAGAAAATAAGATTTCATTTTTTAACTTATTTTTATCTTTAGTTTTAAAACATTTTTATTATGATGACATTGGTTAACAAAATCCAGTAAGTTTCAGCTGTACATTTTAACAGTAAGGCATATATATATATTTACATTGTGTGTTCACTGCCCATAGTTAGATTTTCACCACATATTCGACCCCTTTTACCCTATTTACCTTCTCCCCTCCCTCCTCCCCTCTGGTAAACACTAGTCCATTGTCCATGTCCATGAATCTCTGTTTGTTTGTCCTGTTCATTTGCTGCTTTTAGGTTTATATCCCACATATAAGTGATATCATGTGATTTTCAGCTTTTTCTGTCTGGCTTATTTCACTTAGCATGATAATCTCGAGGTCCATCCATGTTGTTGCAAATGGCAGTATTTCATCTCTTCTCATGGCTGAGTAATATCCCATTGTAGATATGTACCACCACTTTTTTATCCAATCATCTATCGTAGGACACTTTGGTTGCTTCCATGTCCTGACCACTGTGAATAATGCTACTATGAATATCGGTGTGCAAATATCTTTTCGGATGCAAGATTTGAAGTCTTTGGGGTAAATGCCCAGCAGAGGGATTGCTCGGTCATGTGGTAGATCAATTCTTAGTTTTTTGAAGAACCTCCATACTGTTTTCCATAGTGGTTGTACCAATTTGCAGTCCCACCACCAGTGTATGAGAGTTCCTTTTTCTCTACATCCTCTCTAACACTTGTTATTACTTGGCCTGTTGATAACAGCTATTCTACCAGGTGTGAGATGGTATCTCATTGTGGTTTTGATTTGCATGTCCCTAATAGCTAGCGATGTTGAGCATTTTTTGGTATGTGTGTTGGCCATTTGTATATCTTCTTGGGAGAAGTGTCTGTTCAAGCCCTGTGCTCATTTTTTTGATTGGACTGTTTTTGTTGTTGTTGTAATCGAGTCGTATGAATTCTTTGCATATTTAGGATATTAGGCCCTTATTGGAGGGATTGCTTACAAATATATTTTCCCATTTGGATGATTGTCTCTTTATCTTGTTGACGGTTTCATTTGCTGTGCAGAAGCTTTATAGTTTGATATAGTCTCATTCATTTATTTTTGCTTTTACTTTCCTTGCCTTTGAGGTCAAATTCATGAAATCTTCTCTAAGTCCAAGATCCATGAGTTTAGTTCCCATATTATCTTCCATACATTTTAATGTTTCAGGTCTTATATTCGGGTCCTGAATCCATTTTGATTTAATTTTGGTGTGTGGTGATAGACAACAGTCTGGTTTCATTCTTTTGCAGATGGCTTTCCAGTTTTCCCAGCACCATTTATTGAAGAGACTTTCCTTTCTCCACTGCATGTTTTGGCCTTTTTGTCAAAAATTATTTGCCCATATAAAAAATGGGTTTACTTCTGGCCTCTCAATTCTGTTCCCCTGGTCCGTGTGTCTGTTTTTCTGCCAATATCATGCAGTTTTGATTATTGCCGCTTTGTAGTACATTTGAAGTCAGGCAGAGTGATGCCTCCAGCCTCGTTCATTTTTCTCAGGATCACTTTGGCAATTCTGGGTCTTTTGTGCTTCCATACAAATCTGATGATTTTTTGTTCTATTTCTTTAAAAAATGCCAATGGGATTTTGATGGAGATTGCGTTGACTCTGTATAACACTTTATGTAATGAGGTCATTTTAACTATGTTGATTCTTCCAGACCAAGAACACGGAATATCTATCCATTTCTTTGTATCTTCTTCGATTTCTTTAATAGGGACTACAGTGTTCATCATATAAGTCTTTCACATGTTTCATTAAATTTATTCCTAGATATTTTATTCTTTTTGTTGCAGTTGCAAAAGGAATCATTTTTTCCACTTCATTTTCTAACACTTCATTATTAGAGAATAGGAATGCTATGGATTTTTTAAGATTGATTTTGTGTCCAGAAACTTTACTGTATTTGCTTATTGTTTCTGGTAGTGTTCTTGTGGAGTCTTTAGTGACAGTTTGACTTCTTCATTTCCTATTTGAATGCCTTTTATATCTATCTCTTGCCTGATTGCACTCGCTACGGCCTCCAGTGTTATATTGACTAAGAGTGGCTATAGTGGACATCCTTGCCTTGTTCCTTATCTTGGACTGTTTTTAGTTTTTCATCATTAAGTATAATGTTGGCTGAGGTTTTGTCTTATATGGCTTTTGTTATGTTAAGGTACTTAATATACTAATTTTGTTAAGTGTTTTGATCATAAATGGATGCTGTATCTTGTCAAAGGCTTTTTCTGCATCTATCGATATGATCATATGATTCTTTTTTAATTTGTTAATGTGGTATAGCACCTTAATTGATTTGCATATATTGAATCATCCCTGTGCCCTTGGATGAAGTCCACATGATCATGGTGTGTAATCTTTTTAATATGTTGCTGTGTTTGGTTCCCTAGTATCTTATTTAGGATTCTTGCATCTGTGTTCATGAGAGATATCGGTCTGTAGTTTTCTTTTCTTGTGTTATCTTTACCAGGTTTTGGTATCAGGGTAATATTGGCTTCATAAAATGAGTTAGAAAGTATTGCCTCCTCTTTGCTTTTTTGGAAGAGTTTGAGGAGCATAGGTATTAAATCCTCTTTGAATGTTTGGTGAAGCCATCTGGTCTTGGGCTTTTACTTTTTGGTAGGTTTTTGAATATTGTTTCAATTTCCATACTGCTGATAGGCATATTTAGATTTTCCAGTTCTTCTTGATTCAGTCTAAAATGGTGCATCTTTCTAAGTATTTGTGCATTTCTTCTACATTATTAAATTTGGTATTATATGCGTTTTCATAGTGTTGTCATATGATTCTTTTTATTTCTGCAGTATCTCTTGTAATTTCTTCTCTTTCACCCTGATTTTGTTTCTTTGTGTCCTTTCTCTTTTTTCTTTAGGGAGTCTAGCCAGGGGTTTGTCAATTTTATTAACCTTCTCAAAGAACCACCTCTTTGTTGCATTTATTTTTTCTATTGTTTTTTGTTTTCAATTTCTTTCAATTCTGCTCTGATTTTGATTATTTCGTTCCTTCTGCTGACTTTAAGCTTCATTTATTCTTCCTTTTCTAGTTTTTTTAAGATGAAGCATTAGGTTGTTTATTTGGCCTCATTCTTGTTTTTTAGGTAGGCCTGTAATTATGTGAACTTTCCTTTTTTTGACTGCTTTTGCCATTTCCCAAAGGTTTTGATATGTTGTACTATCATCATCATTCGTTTCTATGTATCTCTTGATCTCTTTTTATTTCTTCTCTGACCTTGTTATTCTTCAGTAGCATGTTGTTTAATCTCCATATATTTGTGGTTTTTCCCATTTTCTTTTTACAGTTAATCTCCAGCTTTAAAGCATTATGATCAGAGAATAAAGTTGGTATGATTTAAATTTTCTTATATTTGTTGAGGCTATCTCTATGTCTCAGCATGTGGTCAATCTTTGAGCATGTTCCATGTGCACTAGAGAAGAATGTATAAGCAGCTGTTTAGGGATGGAAGGCTCTGTAAATGTCAATTAAGTCCAGTTGGACTAAAGTGTCATTTAGGAATGTTATTTCCTTATTGGTTTTCTGTATGGATTATCTGTCCATGTCCAGTAGTTGGGTATTTAGGTTTCCTACAATGATAGTGTTTTGGTCTGTTTCTTCCTTTAGTTCTGTTAGTAACTGCTTTATTCATTTCGGGGTTCCCTGTTTGGGAGCATAGATATTAATAAGTGTTATGTCTTCTTGGTGTACGATTCCCTTTACCATTATGAAGTATCTTTCTTTACCTTTTTTATTTCAAAGTCTGTTTCATCCGATATTAGTACCGCTACTTCTGCTTTTCTCTGAATGCCGTTTGACTGAAATATCATTTTCCACCCTTTCACTTTGAGTCTCCATTTGTCTTTGTAACTGAGATGTGTCTCCTGGTGGCAGCATTTTGTTGTGTTTTATTTTTTGATCCAATCTGCAACTCTGTACCTTGTTATTGGTGAGTTCAGTCCATTTACATTTAGGGTGATTATTTAAATATGAGGCTTTCTTATAGCCATTTTATCTTTTGCTTTCTAGTTGCTTGGTGTTTCCGTTGCTTCCTTGTCCTCCGTGTCCTTTTTTTAAAATTTTGGTTGGATTTTCTAGATTTTTGCTCTGGTCCTTGTTTTATGTTATATACTGCAGTTCTGAATCTTTGGCGTGTGGTTACCATTAGGAGTATGTAGAGGATAGTTATATATATATAAATATATAATAGTCCATTTTCTTCTGCATGGGCCTTATCTCCATTCCCCTTTGCGAATTTGGATGTTTGAATCTTCTCCTTTTCTGTTATTGTTGTCTCAATTTGTCCCTATGTATGCTACACGTTCATTACTATCTTGCATAGCAAATCTCTTCTTACTGTTTAAGCTTTCAATGCCCTGTTCTTAGTAAGGGTTGCACTCTTCTGCTTCTATCTCCCTCCTAGTCACCTTACTCATAGTTATGTATTTCTTTTCATCATTTTATTTTTGGTGTGTTTACCCCTTTCAGTATTTTTGTAATGCAGGCCTCGTCATGGAGAATTCCCTCAATTTTTATGTGTCTGGAAACGTCTTTATTTCTCTTTCATACCTAAAGGAGAACTTTGCTGGATGCATTATTCTTGGCTGGTAGTTCCTTTCATTTAATAGTTCGAATATCTGATTTTACTCCTTTCTGGATTGTAAGGTTTGTGCTAAGAAGTCCGACGATAATCAAATGGGTTTTCCTTTATAGGTTACCGTCTTCCCTGGCTGCCCTGAGAATTTTTTCTTTGTCATTGATTTTTTGATAAATTTAATATAATGTGTCTTGGAAAAGACCTTTTTGGGTTGAGATAATTGGGTGTTCTGTTGACTTCTTGTATTCCAAACTCCAGCTCGTTCCCTAGATTTGAAAATTCTCAACTATTTGTCTGAAAATGATTTCTAATCCCTGCTCCTTTTCTGCACCTTTGATAATGCCCATTAATCTTATATTTCCGCTCCTGATGATATCAGCTAGTTCTTGTATTTCTCTTTCATTATTCTTCATTCTTTAGTTTCTCTGGTCTTCCTTCTGATTTATTTCTAGATTTCTGTCTTCGATCTCACTGATCCTTTCTTTCATTTTGTTGACTCTTATTTCCCAAGCTTGCTATTTCCTTTTTCATCTCTTTCAGTGTGTTCTTCATCTCTAGAAGTTTTCTCCTGTTTTTTGTTGTTGTTGTTGTTGTTTGAGGTTTTCAATCTCCTTGCTAAAAAACTCATTCTGCTGATCTAGTTTTTTTTTCAGTTCCTGGAATTGTTGATATGACTCGTTTCGGATCTCATTGAGTTTTTTCAGAAATACCATCCTGAATGCTGTGTCATTTATGTAGCATATTTCTAAGTCTTTAAGCTTATTTTCTAGAGATTTTTCTCTTTCTTTCTCAGCTGCCTGTCACCTCGGTTGTTCATATTTTTTAATGTACTATTTCTCTGCCTAGGCATTAATGGAAGTGTATTCTGCCTTTTTTTTTTTTCCAGAACGGTTTATTATATAAAGTCTCTCTTTATCCTATTGCAGAGAAGGCATTTTTCATTTTGTTTCCAGTAGGTGGAGTCTGAGCCTGTTGGATCTCTGCTTTATATAAAGTCTTACAAGGCCTTTTTTTTTTTATTATTATTACAATTATTTGATCATGCTCGCTACACTCAGACTCAGTCCTGGTTAGTGTTAGGGATAGTTTGGTAGCATTTGTTCAGATTCCCCTGTGGCTCCGTGGTGTTTGGTCTTGGAGGATATGTGTGGAGGGGCTCTCTGGGTTGATGGATGTGGGTTGCGTCTCGGCCTCGCGTTTTGCATCTGTGGCTGGTAATAATCAACTGTCGCGTCTTTACCGTACCCACTTCTCTGCCATCCTCACTTCTCTGCTTTCTACCCTTATCCCTGGGTACTGCTGCTGCATGGAACTCAATGCAGGGCTATTCAGGGAATCCACTGTACTGTCTCCACTCCCCTGCCTCCTTCAGGGAGCTCCGGCTGTGAGAGGCAGCTTCTTTGTTTCTCCCAGTGTACCTCCCCACTTTCGTGGTTTTGTCCTGTGGTAGCCTTTATTCGCAGGTCCCACGCTCAGACGTGCTGATATGCAGGTTGGGTGTTTTTTGTTGAGTTTTAGAATATCAACTCGTTGTTTCTAGGGGAGAGATCTGGGGACATCTCTCACTCTGCCATGTTTCTGATGTCACTCAGAAAATAAGCTTTCAAATCAATGACCTTAGCTTCCATCTTAAAAACCAGAAAAAGGAGCAAATAAAACCAAAAGTATGAAGAATACAGGAAATTAAAAACAGTGCGGAAATCAAAAAAATAGAAACAGGCAAAAAATTATAAAAAAATAATGAAAATAAATCTGTTCTATGAGAAATATATATTATTTATAAACATCTATTCTGGATGATCAGAAAAAAAGACAAAAATAGCATGTTGGGAATAAGAGAATTAACATAATAGATTCTACAGTTATTAAAAAGATAATGTAATTATAAAGAGATTATGCTAACAGATTTGATAACTAAGATGAAATGGATAAATTCCTCAAAAGACAAAACTACCAGATTTCACTCGATAAGAAATAGCCACAATAGTCCTGTGTGTATTAAATTGAATCTGTAGTTTAAAACCTTCCCACAAAGAAAACTCTAGGTCCAAGTTGCTTCACCAGTGAATTGCTTCACCAAACATTTGGAAAAAAATAATGCCAATTCTATATAACTAAAGAGAAAATTGGAAGAGATGGGGTTACTTCTCAATTTATGTTACAAGGCCAACAGTACCCAGATTCTAAAACCAAAGACATTGAAAGAAAAGAAGACCTCAGGCCAATATCCCTTATGAATATAAACAGAAACATATTTAACACAATTTTAGCAAATGGAATCCAACAATCGTTAAAAACGCTAGTACTTACACAAGTAGTGTTTATCCTAGGAATGCCAGGTTGCTTTAATCTTTAGAAAGCAGTGTGATTAGATTTCAGAATAGATTAAAAAGAAAAAACGCCATTCTGAATAAATACACAAAACTCATCTGCTAAAACCTTATTGCAATTTCTAATGAAAACCTTGAGCAAATTAGGAAATAGTGAGAAAAATGTCAGTATTCTTAGAGCTGATATTCAGTTGGCACACAGAAGTGAGGCTGTTCCAGTTGTCAAGTTGTAACAACATTCCTACACTTTGTACTGGTTGGCGAAGAGCTTCTTCCCTGAGCCTTGACTGCCCCCTGCTGCTCTGTGCACTGTCCTCTCACCTGGGACTAGCTATAACCTTTGCACCCTCTAGGCAGCTAAATTATCGAGAACCCCAAACCAGCCCTACATCACTGTCCTTATTGGTTATTGCTTATCCATAGTCGAGGTTAAATATGTTGACTATCATCTCTATTTATATCTGTATCGACCTGGACATTTCGTTTTGAAATCGTTTAGAACTAATCACTAGTTAATCATACAGCTTTAGCATAATAAAACCATGTCTAAAACTGCTGGGGACACAGAAAGCGTCATGTTATAACTCCATACTCTGAGGGCTCATGAGCCAAAGGAGCCAGAGGAGAAGGATAGCACCCATCCTCTCTCTGCTTAGACCTGGCCTCTTATAAAAGGCTAAGGGTTGGCGTTTTGATTGTGTGTCTAGGGAAAGTCATGGATCTAAATGGTTCCTATAGTTTTGAAGGAGTGGTGGCTTATGGAGAAGGACTGGGCAGCCTGAAGTCTGAAAGACTGAGTTGGAGCAACTCCAAGGGTATACCACTGTCTTTGAGCCTTTCTAAGTAGTTGGCCGTTTAATGAATGTAATTGATTTTGTGTACCAAGTTGGAAGTTTATGTGGGCTATAAACTCAAAGTATAAATCCATGCATGATGTTAAAATGTATAATCAACTAGAAGAAAAATTGCTCTCTTGCAACAATTTCAAAGTAACTGGTTGAAAATGGAATACTAATTTCACTTATCTACGTGAACCAGTTTTATGTTTATAGAACTATGCAAATTGTTCAATAATCAATATTCTTAAAAGATTGGAGATAAACTATTTGAACAAACGTTCACTGTACCGCTCTCTATGGCGCTGCCAGCACCCCACAACAACAACCATTTAGGAAAAACTTTATGCCTTGGTTTGTTGAATAAAATAAGTGTCATTTTGTTTGATCATTTGATAAAGATGAGAGAAAAATTGTAAATATCTAATGCTAACAATGTTTATCTTTGAAAATGTTGCAAAAGAATAGAAATTTATAAAAAGAAAAATGCAAGTAATTTTACTTGATAAAGAGAATAAAGATTAAAAAGAATAAATACCTTGGACTGTAGTACATCTTTAGATTTCAGATAGCCATTTGATCAATCTCACAGTCTCAGGTGAAAAAGAAGGACTGTATGATGAGAATTTGCTATGTCACACTGCCTGTGAACCGTCCTGGGCAACAAAAGGATGCAAAACTGTTTCTTTAGGCTGGAGAAATACGTGAGACTTTTTTTTTCGAGATGGTTTACCCTTGTACCTTACTTTTTACCTTTAGGGCAACATTTTTATTATATTCCCCAAGTCAGTTATGTTTGTGGTAATGTTTCCAATCCAGACAAATTGATCAATTAATAAAAAAAGAAAAATGCTACAAGGCATTCTGTTGTTTGAAACATTGATGCAATTCTCGCTGACTTTATTAGAAATGTAATCATCATGTTTTGAAACACCATCCAAGAGTTGCATCGATTGAGCACCTGGTGACCTTTATTGGAGATAAAGCATAAATAAAAGTTAACCTCCATTTTACAGAATTGTATGATATGTGTCAATTGATCAATTGGTGTAAAGAACTTGACATAAGAATAAAAACAACCTAGAGAACAGATGGAAGAAACTTTTGTTCGTACTTTTATAGGGAATGTCTTCTGTGTTTTCAGTTTATTGCAGATATAATTAATAATGTTGATATGGCCATATTCAAAATGATGCTGCTAGAAAAGGTTAAAGAAAGGAACAAGAAAAGGATATGGCTATTTGGCATCCTGGATGTTGGCTAAGTGGCAATTTAACCACACAAGAACATATTTTATTTCATTGGATAAAACATATGTAATATATGTTAACACATATTTATGTCATATGTAATATAGATTTTTTTTTTTCAAATCAAATCTATTGGGGTATAATTTCCATACAGTTAAAGGTACTCATGTTAAGAGTATAGCACAGTTAGAGGAATTTTGACAAATGTATGCAGTTGTGTAATCACTACAGCAATTGATATATAGAAAATTTCTGTTACTCAGTTTCCTTGGGCCCCTTGGAGATCAACCTCCACCTTTGTAAAAAAGCAAAGCAATTATTTGCTTCCAGTGACTATGATTTTCCCATTCTTGAATTTTATGTAAATAGAATCTTACAGTGTGTACTCAGTGTTCATTTTCTTTCACTCAGCATGTTTTCAGATTCAACCACGTTGTTGTGCATATTAACCTTCCAGTCCTGTTTATTGCTAAGCAGGAATATGGATATACCAAAATGTATTTACTCATTCACCAATTGATGGACATTTGAGTTGCTTCCAGTTTGGGGCAATATGAATAAAGTTGTTGCTATGAACATGTGTGTGCTAATTTTGTGTGGACATAGGTTTTTATTTCTCGTGTGAATTTCTAGGAGTGAGATTTTCTGGGTTGCAGGGTAAATCAGTGCCAAACTGTTTTCCAAGTAGCACTTCATTTTACATTTTCATGAGCAGTGGATGGGAGTTCTAGTTGTTGCACATCCTTAACGCATTTGGTATAATCTTTTTAATTTTAGTCATTCTAGGGGTGTGAAGTTACTTTCATTGTGGTCGTAATTTTTCTTTGATGACTAATAATGCTGAGCATGGTTACATGTGCTTATTGAGCATTCACGTATCTTCTTTGGTGAAGTATCTTATTAAATCTTTTGCCGAGTTTAATTGAATTGTTTGTCTATTAAGTTGTAAGAGTTCTTTATTACCTGTAGTGTTTGACTAAAAGCTAGGAGGGAAAGCAAATTTAGCTGGATCCCAGCAAGCAAGTGGGGAGAATGGTGAGGCCAGAGAGATATGGACAAGGGAACGAGATCTGGCAGGACTTGACGTACGGGTAAGCCTTTGGATTTATTACAGTTAGGTGGGATACCACTGGATGATTTTGAGTAGGGAGTGGCAAACCACTTTGACAGCTCTGGGAACAGGCCAGGGGAACTGGAGTGAAACTGGATCCACTAGGGGGCTACTGCAGCAGTTGGACAGAGAAAGAGAGAGAGACCGCTCAGCTGCAGTTCTGAATGTTCCTTCCCCACTTTTGTTCCTGATGTCCCAACTACATAATTTCAGATGTGGGAGACTGAGCGATTTCCTTGATCTTCTCTACAGAACATCACTCTCTTGAGGCCATTACCTGGAACACACTTTATGGAGGGTTGAGAGAGGGCTGACAATGGTGGCTCACTTAGCTTAACCCAGTGGTTACAGTTCTTAGTTGTAGTTGAAATAGTATGGTTGTTTTTGTGGCTCTTTGATTAGTGTTTGCTTTCTCCGTCTTGGGCTAAGATCATCACTAGAATGAGAATGTTATTTCTCTTTTAACTCACTATTATCTCCGTCTTGGGCTAAGATCATCACTAGAATGAGAATGTTATTTCTCTTTTAACTCACTATTATATCCCCTTTGTGTGTGTGTGTGTGTGTGTGTGTGTGTGTGTGTGTGTGTGTGAGCGAGCGAGAGAGAGAGAGAGTGTGCGTGTGTGTGTGTGTGAGAGAGAGAGAGAGAGGGAGAGAGAGAGAAAGAAAGAGAATGAGAGAGACAGACAGACAGACAGACATGGGGGATGGGGAACAAGAGCACTTTACAAAGAAATGGGACAATGTTTTCTGAGAGTGGAGTACATAGAGCCTGTGTATTGTGTTCTTTTCTACCTTCTCAAATTAGATTTATCACCATAAATTTCTTTATCTTATCAAAAATGATCTCCATGTTTTTCCCTTATACGCATAAAAAATTGTTTCTGGGGAAATTTTAAATGTCCCACAGCCATTCAAGTACTATATTTAGTACATGTTTCTTTTCTATTATTTGGTTATCTTGAAAATGTACCAGCATTACTATCTTACATTAAAGAGGCACTAAATAAAAATTTGTTCTTTGAAGCATTGAGACTATAAGTTTTAAGGGGCAAAAGCCACATTTTCATAGTTCTGTTACTCTGGCATCCAGGTCAATGGTCTTGTAGTGATGGGATGGCAGTGACCATGGGGCCAGGCCACAGCCGACATGGGAATGCAGTTTCACTTTAAGCCCTTTGAATTAATCCCCAGAAGGTGAAAATTTCTCTAAAGGAGGTTTTTGTTTTTGTTTTTGTTTTTATTTACATTATAATTTTGTCCTGAGAAAATACCAAATTACAATAAATTATAAATACTTATAAATATCTTTTTAAAAAAGTTTCTGTGAATAAAGATCACGTGCATCATGTTACTGAAGAGAAAATAAAACATCATTTTATGCCACAGAAAATTGCTGGAGCCCCTTTAAAATAATACTGACTAAAGACTGTGAGTTCATTTAATATTCATCATAATATACTTTGTGTATATATTTTTAGTATTTGCCATCTTGATTAATAAGCATCTGATCACTCTTAAAAATTGTTTCACAAAGTTTTTGGAATTTCTCCACAAAGCAAAGCAAAACAAGGCAAAATGATACAACTCAAATATGTTTAAGGAATATTATAACGCATATGTCCATCATGTATATCATAGTCTCTGACAATCCAGCCTAAAAATATAAAACACTAATTTTTGCTTTGCTTTACCCAAAGTTTTCCACACTCTTTTGACAAAGCAGTATTCTTTAACACCCACTTATAAAATTATGGTATATCATCATTAAATTACTGTGACCTTTTAACTGAAAGATGATTATAAAATGGAAGAATCACAGTAGGATAAAAAAAATGTAAATGAAAATATAAGAATGTTTACTTTTTGGATTGTAGACTGTTTCAATTGTTATTTTAAAATGAGCAAGTCTAACCTGCTTTCATGTAATAATAATTCTACTTTTAAGCCATTTCTGATAAGACATTTATTATCATAAAACAATGTAGTGAAAGTTTGTTACACTGGGGGTAAGACATTAGGATTTTACAGCCCCTCAGAGTGGAGGAGGTGTTTTTAAATTATTTGATTCTATGATATGAGTCAAATCTTGGAGCAGCAACCTCTGTGCCTTACCAAATCTCAGGGTCTTTGCTTCTTAATATGTATCAGTTACCAGCTGTCATTGCTTAGTTCTTATGTCACCATGACCTCTAGTCAAGTCTCTTCAACAGACTCAGTTCACTTAAAAACTAGGTTAGACCACTATGATGGCAGAATTATGTCCCCTTCCAGCTTTCATATGTTGAAGTCCTAATTCTCAGGACCAGAGAATGTGACCATATGTGGAATAGGACCTTGAAAAAGTATTAAGGTAAAATGAGTTTGTATAGAAACGCTCTAATCCAATGACTGGTGTTCTAATAAGAGGAGGATATTAGGACACAGATGTGCACAGACTGAGGGGCAACCACATGAGGACACAACGAGAAGGTGGCCATGTGCAAGCCAAAGACAGAGGTCTCAAAGAAACTAAACCCACTGGTACCTTGATCTTGGACGTCTAGCCTCCAGAGCTATGGGAAAATGTATGTCTGTTGTTAAGCCACCCAGTCTGTGGTATTTTGTCATGGCAGCCCTGACAAACCAATAAGATAACCACTCCTGTGGGGGAAAAAATCATGTGTTTTGTTATTCAAGTAGGATGACTTAAACACTGATTACTTCTACCTTGAGGTAATAAAAGGCAGTGATAAAGAGGACTATAGAGTGCCTGAACCGCGTCTTGTGAAACAAAACTAGTTAATAAACACCTGTCAGCTGTGCATGATGCTGTGCCGTCCATCCGACAGCAAGCGGGCAAGAGAGGAAGGGAGCACCTGCCTTCAGACAAGCAGCTTCCTGGCTTGTCCTGAGTCTGACAGTGAGGACAACAGCTTGGGGGCCAGGACGGCAACAGCCACACAAGGCCTGGAGAGACCACAACAAAGTTGTGAAAGAATATTCTGTGCCATGCCCAGAAGCATCATTTCCTCCCTTCACTGTTCTTGTGTGAAAAATTCTTCCCAATACATATTTCTGTCCCAAAATGTAGTGTTGGATGCTTTCCCTACTAGAAAAGTAGTAGGGAATTTGTTTTACTAGCATCTCCGTTGTGTAAACTTTCGTGGTTGCAAAGGCACTGAGAAGAATGCATCTTTCCCACACCACTGTCCCTCAAAATGTCATCTGATCCACAAATATCAAGGAACTCACCACCCAGGTAACAGGTGCTTGAATGTGATTTAACACTCTGCATCTTCTCCATGGTCTCCCTGTGCAATCAGGTCACCTCACAGCATTAAAGCATCTCTGTGAGAAGCCCTGAAGGCGTTGGCTATTATCAATTTTGGCAACACTCTCTCCTGCTGGTTTCTCTGAGGTACCTAGAACCATCATCTCCACGCACAACTGTTCTAACAATGATTGAAACTTCTTTGAAACTTCATTTCAATGATTTGGCTTTTAATTCTCAATTTGTTTCTGTTCCTAAGCTCATAGGGCTTTTTAACCATTTCATGAATAACACCTTTAAGAAAGTAAGGTGACCCTCAGATCTAACATGCTAAGTTTTAACCTGGTCAGTCCTTAAGGCTGATGTTTTCCAAGAGACGAAACTTGTTTGTTGTGAAATAATAGAGGTTTGATATAAAAATAAGCATACAAAGTAAACCAACAAAAAATTGGTACCTTCACAGCTTAATTCTTAACATATTTTCTCATGTATATAAGAGATGAAAATTGGCAAATATTTAAGTACCAATATTTAAAAAACAACTGAGCTTAAATCTCTAGATTTACAGATTTTATCAAACAAGAAAATAAGATTTCATAAAATTTATTTCATAAAATGCACTTGTATAAAATTTTAAATCTAAGCATCAAATGACTTGCTCAAGTAACACACCTAGTAGATGGTATCCTGGGCCTACATTCTACAAAATAAATTTATTGACACTGTCAGTTGGTATAAAAAGTGCTACTAGTATAAAGTTGAGGTGGCAATAGAAGGGCAGTGATCTTCCTCCTGAAGTTTAAGAGTGATACCTGACCTGAGAGATGGTTGAATTGAGGTGGTTGTTGGATACAAATGGTAGAGATTGTGAAATCACAGGGAGCAGATGGTGTCAATTCCAGCTTCTGGACTCAGAAAGAGGAAGAACTGCAGATGTTATTACTACAGTGAATGAGGGTGAGAAATTCTAATATCAGCTGCATTTCCAGATCCAGGGGCGAGCTAACATGCCTAGAACCAGAGAGCTGTGTCACCCATATTTCTTCCAGTAGAATTTATCATCTTCTAAAAAGCTCATCTTTTGTGCCTGGCGTACATTATTTTACAGCTTTTTGGAAGTTCCATCGGCACCACTTGCATGTCTGTGAGAGGATGTGGCTGTGGAGAGCACGGAGTGTGTGTCCCTGGGGAAGCGGCTCCTGGTCACTATAATTCATGGGCACCGGGCAGCAGCAGGCTGAGGGGCAGTGGCAGACCCGAGTAGGGAAGATGACTTGTGCCCCTTTGAGAAACGCGACAATCCAAGTGGCCAGGGACACAATCATAAAGACTGATCCTGCTCCAGGCATAATCATGAATCTTCCCAACCTCAAAGATGTGGCCACAGCTGTGGATCCCCTGGGTCATTCTGGACCTGGGTGTTCCCTAATGTTCCTTTGGCATGAGCACCTCAGAAAGTGCAGCTGTACGTATCTGGGACACTTCCCCAAGTGTCTTCCTGTGAACATTTGTTATAAAGTGTATGAAACTGAAAATAACATTGTAACCTTTCAAGGGGAGTCACTCTTAAAGTTAACACTGCGGACCGATTACTCTGGGAAAAGGTCTGTACCCCCTGGAGTGTTAAGAAGTCATCACATAATAGCCTCCCTCCACATTGCGTTCTACAGTGCCTAGTTTATTGCAATCAGTGTGAGACCTGTTTTAAACAAAACCTATTTTAGATCCAAGTTTGTAATATATCCAAAATATCATGTAGAGAGGCTTTTATCTGTAGATTATAGATCATTGTTTAATCAATGACCTCATAAGGGAATAGAGTAGAAAAATGGATAGTTATACATTTTTTAATTATGGAGAATAGAAAAAGTGAATATCTTGTTGAAATAAATAGGTCAGAACAGTCCTCGTGTCAGCCCTGCTCCTCTTAGAGAAAGGACTGTGATGCTATCATCCCTAAGGATGAGTTGAGAGACTTAACCAATGATACATGTTTGACAGGTGTCATGAAAACAGATTTACCGAGGCAGGGACAACAGGGTGGTTATGAGCAGTGTGAAATGAGTGGTCTTATCAAAGTGCACACGTTGGAAAGTCCTGGATATATGAGAAGTGAGGCCTTTCATTACTATCATAATACAAATGTTGGTTAAATGTACAGTCTTCAGAAGTTAAAATGGCCTTTCTCATTAACTTTGTTAGGCTGTATGTATCTCAAGCATAGACTTAGAGATATATCTTGTAATATTTCAAAATCATTTTAAACAATGTCTTTTTTAGCTCTTCAATGAATACAAAAAGGATCCAGACTGTCTCCTGACTCTCAGAAAATGTGCATTTCATAGAATTACTCAAAAATAACCTGTCTTGAAGTATGTTAGCTGAACATTAGGACAGTGTCATATCCTAGAAATGTGTAATCTCATCATCTGAGGGATTACTACATTTTAAGAAAAATAATATTACGTATGATTTTGTCAGATGATATAATAGGAATGTTGCTAGGAATTTGACTTATTTGTAAAAAATCCTCACATTTGTTACTTGTTAAAAAATAAAACAAACCCCACAATCAAACTGTATGTGCAAAATGTGGTAGTTACCAAGCCCTCTGGGAAGTGAGTAAACATTCAGATGCCTCTTTCCTGGTTTATTTCATTCCTAGAATCCATTTGTTGCACATCGACATTATGTTTCCAAAGTAAACAAATAAGCCATCTCAAGTTCAGGTGTAGCCCCAACAACAACAACAAAAAATATGCGACAGTCATACAATTTGGCTCTGCGATCACTAAAACCGAATAAGATTTTCTGTCATTGGAGGATGACAGTGTTTTAGTCGTGTTTAAAATTTACGATTCTCAAGCTACTGAAAACCTGCAGAATAATTAATTTTGCAAATCTACATGTGGAATTTGTAATTTTTTTGTTGAAGCAATGACATTACAAAAGAACAAAAATTCCCAAGCATTTCTCCAAGTAGAGAACCCCATTTAGTATGATGGTGACCTGACAATGTCAGAGTGTCTCGAGGATCTCAAGGAGACACAAGTAATACCTCTCTTTGCTGTCAGTTGTCTGAGTTGCGCATTCACTAAGAAGGAATTGTCAGTGGGTGGTGCTCAGGTGGTTTCCGTGAGGCCACATGTGCTGTCTGTGTGTTGTTTCTGGGTCAGTCTATGTGGGAGGTCTCTGTGGGATGTCTCTGTGACATCTCTGTGGGGGTCTTATTATGAGATCTCTGTGGGAAAACAAGAGGTCTCTGGAAGGTGTCTGTGAGAGGTGTCTATTGGGAGGTACCTTTGTGAGGTCTCTGTGTTGTATGTCTCTGTATGTGTCTGTGACATGTCTGTTGTGAGGCATCTCTGTGAGACCTCAGTGTGAAGAGTTCTCTTTTGGGAGGTGTCCGGGAGGTAGGTCTCTGTGTGAGAAGTCTCTGTTAGGAGGTGTCTGTGTGTGCCATCTCTGTGTGAGAGGTCCCTGTGTGGGTTTCTCTATAGCTGGCCTTACTGTGCCTTATGAAAGACTGAGCAACCACTGATGAGCAGCGGGACTCGCCCCTTCCTGCTGCTGCTTCCGTCAGCATCCCAGTCACTCTGGTACTTTGCTGACAGGAGCATGGCGTGCATGTCCGGCTCCCCCCACACTCAGAATTCACCATTCGGTGCCTGAGACGACCCATGAGCACAGCCAAGCTCGAGGTCCCAGCTGTGAGACACCCTCTCCCAAGCACCTGCGGACCTGGGGCACTTCCTGCCCTGGGTCCCACCCTTCCATAGGTGCAGGCTGCACTGCTGTGCGCAGCCCGGCGGCTGCTCAGGATTGGGTCCCAGAGGCAGGACCTAGCTCCAGGAAGATCCCGCGGCATGAGAACACCTATGCCCCTGCACCCCTCAACGCTGGTTTTGGTCCCGCACATTGGGGTTCTGACAGGCATTCCTGCTGTCATCAGATCAGGGTTGTCCTGGAACAAGACTTTCCACCACTGGAAGGACCCCCCTGAGCTGGAACCCCTGTGTGCCAAATGTGGCACAAAGTGCAGAATCACTCTAGAGAGATTGCTCCTGGTCTCCCTTTTTTTCTGTGTGGCTTGGGGCCAGAGAGGAAGCAATCTGCACAAGGAGCAGACCACGCAGGGACCAATCCTGGAGTGCACTATCCATTCTGGACAGGTCACTTCCGCCGTCCCATGTGACAAATCTTGTGTGGTGTCTTTGTCTCCTGCAGGGCTCTGGGATAAGCAAGGCTAGAATCACATAAGAATTACTACATGATGGCAGGCCAGTCTCTCAGCCTTTTAAGTCCCCAACTCTTCCCTGGAGGAGACCTTGGGCCATGTGTTTATGTAAAGGTCACCAGACTGGGAGTGACACTGAGTTCTCTAATCCTGGCTTTTCCACCTGTTGTTAAGTCATCTTTTCTAGAATTCAGGAGGCAAGGATGTGCAAGCTTAGAAACTGTATTGTGGAGACAATTAACCATTCCTGACTTGCTTTAATTCTGCAGATTTGGCCCTAGAGGTGGCTTTTTTATATCTGTGATCTCAGAGCTGAAGAAGGTGGAGACAGGTTGGGACCCTTTCCCCTTCCCTCCTCCCACACCTATAGATGATGGTGGGACATCAGAGCTTCTCAGTCGCTGCATATTTATGGACACTCTGTGTCACTTTGCCTCTTTTCTTGGATCCAACCTTTTCAGTTCTTCACCCACATCCCACCCAAGTTTCACAGTATCGACTATCAGATAGTTACCCACACATAGTCACACCCTGTTCCATTCATCCAGAATTCCTCCCCTGGGGTTAATAGAGGAAAAGGCAGGTCACCAGTGACCATGACCATTCATTCATTTGTGGCAGGAGTGAACACAGCCCTCATCATCATCCTCCCTGAGGCTCACACCTACGCACACACAAAGCAGGAAGTGCCATCTGTCTGGTCTCTACATGTGGGAAAGGCAGAGGTGGGGGAGGGCGAGCTGTACATTTTATTCAGGCTAAGCTGAGAGGGGTTCACAAGGCCATCCCCATCGCAGCCTTCATTAGGTGAAAAGGGATCTTAAGGAGTCTTTAGGGCCCAAGAGATCCAGGGGCAAGATTTCTCTTGCTTCTGAACTCATGGCCCAGCAGCTCCCCACCCCAAAACTTCCTGACAATTCTTGGAGCCTGAGTGGGAATGACCAACCCTGTGAGGCCCCTGTAAACCTATTTCCTACAGCTGCACAATTTCAAAGCTGAGTGGAAGCAGGAGAAAGATGAGTTGAACCAGATCCTCGAGTGGAGTTTTTATGTTTTTTTCGTCTTGTTTTAGAGTAGTTTTTGTTGTTTGAGTAATGAAAGTATTGTGAAAATATCAGGGGCAATGAAGGGACTTGGGGTAAGGAGTAAGCTCGCAATGCCACGATCAGCCTCCGTCCATGCCCCTTTCTTCTCGAGGCCAAAGCACACACCTAGCAAGCACAAGGAAAAGTCACTACACCACCCTTTTATGAGAAAAAAACATATATTGGGGAAAAGTAAATATTTTGAATGTACTAATGAGAAAACGCTTCTCTACATGGACTGATTTTTTTTTTTCTTGGAGACATATTTGCCTACTAGAAAAGCTAGTGAAGCATGGACCATGCAAGACACCTTCTTGAAAAAGACAATAATGCCTTGGGCAATGTGGTTAGTGGCCTGGCGTGCCTCGCATCTTTGGCCTATACTGGCAGGCACTCGCTAGAGACAGTGTCTTCTTGTGGGGTAGAGATGGGAGGCAACTCAGTTCCAGCTGCTCATCATCGAATCTGACACTTTTCAGGGACTGCCCCGTCTGACGTGCCTTTCCCTGATGGACAATTCTGGTCCTAGGAGTCAGCCTGCTGACTGCAGGCCATGTAACTCATCATTCTCGCTTGCTCTGTGTAGAAAAGAAGGCTGTAGTAGCAGAAATACCCACATACTGGGCCTTGAAGTTCCCGTTTGTGCTCCTTTAACTTCGTGGCATGAAGTCCATGGTGAATGGCCATTTTCTTCTCTAGAATCTGTCCCACAGCTGTCATGAGCTCCTGAGCCTCCACATTCTCACTGTCCATAATTGATCTGCTTTTGACTGGCCATTGGCTCTGGGCAGTGGCTGATCTTGGCTTGCACTTTTCAGAGCATCCTGACCTTTAAGTTTTTTACGGGGGAAAATCCACTGGACAAAAGCCTCATCCTTTTATTCTGAAGAAGTTTTTTTAAAACACCCTGTTCCTTCTCTGTTATCATATGGAGGTATTTCCTCCCAACAGAGTCTACAGTTTCCGCAGCCTGGACAGAGGGACTCATACCCTTGTCTTGAGAGGTCCCCTATTTCTCAAGCTTTTCTGCATTCTCTCCTGGGTCAGGCCTCCTGAGGTCCTGTCTCTCATAAGTAGGGACAATCATCTTGTTCTGATTCTTCCAAAAGTCTTGATATTTTTTGGTCCTGGGCTCTTGCTACCATGGACTGCTCCTTGGGCAACATAGCACCTGGGAAACTAGCACTCTCTGGGGATGGCACTGAGGCACCTGAGACGCCAAGTTGTCAGCAGGAAGGGGCTTGTGTACGGGACAGTCTTATGGCAGATTCTCTGACTGTACCTTTACGTTGGACTTAAACTCACTAACCACCTCTGCGTTAAGGCATAGCTCTTCTAGATCTTGGAAAACAGTCATTTTAAGGTATAGGGGATTTATACTAGTCCCTGGAGCCTCTAAACTACTCAAATGTGCATTTGTGTTTGGGGACTTTGTCAGCACTTTGGTTCCCAAGATGTCTCTAGACTCTGGTTGAAAAGCAGGGGACAGTGTAGCCTCCCCTGCCTCCCTGGCTTCCTTGGCCCTCAAAGATTGGGGTCCTATGTTCATCTCTGGCACTGTTACCTGATGGCTGGGGTCTTGTGAGGCATGTAGACCACTCTTCCCTCCTGGCTCGTTCCTGGACATTGTTGAACCTGGACTGGGCTCTGTGCTGTCCTTCATGGCCCACTCCACAGTCCCACTCTGCCAGGTGAGTGTGACGGCCTGAGGTGGCGGCCTGCCCTCCTGTCTAGCCAGAGAGGCCTTAGTGGTCCCATGGTCATCACCAAGTGGGATCTGTCCCAGAGCCCTCTGGATTTCCTCACACACAGGTAAGGGGGCCAGGAGAGGCCTCTCCAGGGTGGGAACTGACTCCTCTCCTATCGCTTTCTCTCCTAGATGGAGCTGAGGAGTCTTTCCAAGGACCTCATCAAACTAGATTATTGAGTGGTCTCCAGGGACACAAGGAGCTGTCCTGACAGGTGTGGGAGCAGGACCATTCCTGCTGTCATCAGATCAGGGTTGTTCTAGAACAGGACTCTCCACCACTGCAAGGACACCCGAGCTGGGCCCCCTGTGTGCCAAGTGTGGCACAAAGTGCAGAATCACTCTAGAAAGATTGTTCCTGGTCTCCCTTTTTTCTGTGTGGTTTGGGGCCAGAGAGGAGGCAAGCGACACTAGGAGCAGGCCACGCCGAGGACCAATCCTGGACTGCACCACCCATTCTGGACAGGTCACTTCTGCGCTCCCGTGTGATAAATCCTGTGTGGTGTCTTCGTCTCCTGCAGGGCTCTGGGATAAGCAAGGCTAGAATCACATAAGAATTATTACGTGATGGCAGGCCAGTCTCTCATCCTTTTAAGTCCCCAACTCTCCCCTGGAGCAGACCTTGGGCCATGTGTTTATGTAAAGGTCACCAGACTGGGAGTGACACTGAGTTCTCTAGTCCTGGCTTTTCCACCTGTTGTTAAGTCATCTTTTCTAGAATTCAGGAGGCAAGGATGTGCAAGCTTAGAAAGTGTATTGTGGAGACAATTAACCATTCCTGACTTGCTTTAATTCTGCAGATTTGGCCCTAGAGGTGGCTTCTTTATATCTGTGATCTCAGAGCTGAAGAAGGTGGAGACAGAGGTTGGGGCCCTTTCCCCTTCCCTCCTCCCATACCTGCAGATGATGATGGGACATCAGGGCTTCTCGGTCGCTGCATATTTATGGACACTCTGTGTCACTTTGCCTCCTTTCTTGGATCCAACCTTTTCAATTCTTCACCCACATCCCACCCAAATTTCACGGTATCCGACTGTCAGATAGTTACCCACATACAGTCACACCCTGTTCCATTCATCCAGAATTCCTCCCCTGGGGTTAATAGAGGAAAAGGCAGGTCACCAGTGACCATGACCATTCATTCATTTGTGGCAGGAGTGAACACAGCCCTCATCATCATCCTCCCTGAGGCTCACACCTACGCACACGCAAAGCAGGAAGTGCCATCTGTCTGGTCTCTACATGTGGGAAAGGCAGAGGTGGGGGAGGGCGAGCTGTACATTTTATTCAGGCTAAGCTGAGAGGGGTTCACAAGGCCATCCCCATCGCAGCCTTCATTAGAGTGAGAAGGGACCTTAAGGAGTCTTTAGGGCCCAAGAGATCCAGGGGCAAGATTTCTCTTGCTTCTGAACTCAGGGCCCCAGCAACTCCCCACTCCAAAACTTCCTGACAATTCTTGGAGCCTGAGTGGGAATGACCAACCCTGTGAGGCCCCTGTAAACCTATTTCCTACAGCTGCACGATTTCAAAGCTGAGTGGAAGCAGGAGAAAGATGAGTTGAACCAGAGCCTTGAGTGGAGTTTTTATGGGTTTTTTTCATCTTGTTTTAGAGTAGTTTTTGTTGTTTGAGTAATGAAAGTATTGTGAAAATATCAGGGGCAATGAAGGGACTTGGGGTAAGGAGTAAGCTCGCAATGCCACGATCAGCCTCCCTCCATGCCCCTTTTTTCTCGAGGCCAAAGCACACACCTAGCAAGCAGAAGAAGTCACTACACCACCCTTTTATGAGAAAAAAAAAAACATATATTGGGGAAAAGTAAATATTTTGAATATGCTAATGAGAAAAACGTTTTTCTATATGGACTAATTTTTTTTTTCTTGGAGACATATTTGCCTACTAGAAAAGGCTAGTGAAGCATGGACCAGGCAAGACCCTTCCTCGAAAAAGATAATGCCATGGGCAGTGTGGTTGGTGGCCTGGCGTGCACGGCATCCTTGGCCTATACTGGCAGGCACTGACTGGAGACAGTGTTTTCTTGGGGGCCAGGGATGGGTTGCGACTCACTTCCAGCTGCTCATCATCGAATCTGACACTTTTCAAGGACTTCCCAGGTCTGACTTGCTTTTCCCTGATAGAACAATTTTGGTCTTTGGAGTCAGCCTCCTGACTGTGAGGGGTGTAATTCATCATTCTCGCTTGCTCTGTGGAGTAAGGAAGGCAGCAGACACACACACATACTGGGGCTGGGTGTTCCCGTTTGTGCTCCTTTAACTTCGTGGCATGAAGTCCATGGTGAATGGCCATTTTCTTCTCTAGAATCTGTCCCACAGCTGTCATGAGCTCCTGAGCCTCCACATTCTCGCTGTCCAGAATTGATCTGCTTTTGACTGACTGTTGGCTCTGGGCAGTGGCTGATTTGGGCTTGCACTTTTGCAAAGCATCTTGACCTTGGAATTTTTTATGGGGGAAAATCCTCCTCATCCTTTTTTTGAAAAAGCTTTCTAAAATACCCTGTTTTTTCTCTGGCAGCAGCTGGAGGTATTTCTTCCCAACAGAGCCTACTGTTTTTCTGGCTTGGGCAGAGGCACTCATACTCCTGTCTTGACAGGTCCCCAATTTCTCGAGCTTTTCTGCATGTTCTCCTGGGTTGGGCCACCTGCAGTCCTGTCTCTGATAAGTAGGGACAAACATCTCGCTCTGATTCTTCCAAAAGCCTTGATATCTTTTGGTTCTGGGCTCCTGCTGCTCTGGACTGCTGCTTGAGGCTGCCTTGAGGCCACACAGCATCTGGAAAACTAGCTTGTTTCCATTGGGCACTCCCTGGGGATGCCACTGAGGCACCTGAGAGGCCAAGTTGTCAGTAGCAAGGGGCTTGTGTCTGGGACAGTCGTGTGGCAGGTTCTCTGACTGTACCTTTACGTTGGACTTAAACTCACTAACCATCTCTGTGTTAAGGCGTGGCTCTCCTGGATCTTGGAGAACAGTCATTCTAGGGTATAGGGGACTTTTACTGGTCCCTGGAGCCTCTAAACTACCCAAATGTGCATTTTTGTTTTGGGACTTTGTCAGCACATTGGTTCCCAAGATGTCTCTAGACTCTGGTTGAAAAGCAGGGGACAATGTGGCCTTCCCTGCCTCCCTGGCTTCCTTGGCCCTCAAAGATTGGGATCCTATGTTCATCTCTGGCACTGTTACCTGATGGCTGGGGTCTCGTGAGGCATGTAGACCACTCTTCCCTCCTGGCTCGTTCCTGGACATTGTTGAACCTGGACTGGGCTCTGTGCTGTCCTTCATGGCCCACTCCACAATCCCACTCTGCCAGGTGAGTGTGACGGCCTGAGGTGGCGACCTGCCCTCCTGTCTAGCCAGAGAGGCCTTTGTGGTCCCATGGTCATCACCAAGGGAGATCTGTCCCAGGGCCCTCTGGATTTCCTCACACACAGGTAAGGGGGCCAGGAGAGGCCTCTCCAGGGTGGGAACTGACTCCTCTCCTATCGCTTTCTCTCCCAGATGGGGCTGAGGAAGTTTTCCAAGGACCTCAGCAAGCTGGACTATCGAGTGGTCTCCAGGGACACAGGGAGCTGAGGGAGGAAAGGCAAACTGCAGAGTGGGTGAGGGTTGAACCTTTTTCAACGTAAAGTGATTAATGGACTTGAAGAGCTTGAGGGGCAGGCCCCACATGTGCCTCACCCAAAACTTTGTCATATGTGCTTCCAGCATCTCTTGAGTGTTTGTGTCGAGGAAGGAAACCCTGTGGGAGGTGTTCACCCAGGGTTCCCAACCCTTTAAGATTCCCAAATTCCTGGTTTCCATGTGAGCGTTGGACTTGGGAGAAGCATGGTTGACAGCAAGCCAGGATCGACGCACACTCACGGGGATTAAACCCTCGCTGGTTTGCCCCAAATTCCTGCCTAAATGGCCTTTTGGGATGTTTTCTAGATTTTTGTCTAAGCTCCTCGGCAAACCACTTGTCAAGTCCTTTCTTAAAAGCATCCAGTCATTTTCTGACCCTTCAGAGTCTACTTCCTGAAATGCCACTATAGGCCTTTCGGAGGACCTGGAGAGGTTTTTAGGGACCTTGCTCATGTCTTGCTTTAGCTGGAACCCCACCTTCTGTGCATCCTTGCTGCTTTCACCTGTGAAGGAAGAGGGCCGTGAGGCCCCATGCTTGTCCTTTACCAGACATTTCCCTGGTAATTCGCCCTGAAGCTGCCTTAGTTCCAGAGACTCTTGTATCTTGCGAGGTTTTTTGATAAGCCATTTTTTGCAGTTTTGGATAAGCCATTTTTGGAGGTGTTGCTCCAGTTGCTTCCGGAGCTCTGGACTGATTGGAAAATTCTCGGGAAGGATGGAGCCCACCCAGCTGTCCTCAGGAAGGTTGGGAGTGAAGATATTAAAGACTTCCTGAGATCTTTCGATCACAGACGGCGGAGCCCACCCACTTTCTAGTTGCTTCGGCAACAAGGGCCATTCTGTATTTTGAATCTCAATTGAGGTGAGAGATTTTAGCTCATTCCGGGCTGTCGGGCAAGACACACCACAGGCTCTAATCTGGGATGGAGAAGAAGGTCGTAGGATTTGTACAGGAGATTGGAAATGGGCCTGGGCCTGAGCCAGAGGTGGGGCCTGTAATTGCAACATCGTTGGAATCAAGGCTTGAGGTTGGAACTCCAGCTGGGGCAGGGGCTGGGAATGGGAAAGCAGTGGAGGTAGTTTAGCCTGCAGATGAATTGGGCAGGCATTTGAGATTCCATTGAATAAGAATGAGGGAGACTGTAGTGTGGAAGAATTCTCAGAGATCCAGGCAGTAGCCAGCAGGGATTCGCTGTGCAGAGAGGGGAGACCCCAAAAACGCTGGTTGTATTTTTGCTGTAGATGGTCCCCCAAGACCTTAGGATATGAGAGCTGCTGAGGACTAGGCAGTTGCTCTGGCTTATCTTTCGCGGTCCAGAAGGGTTGGGGGATTGTGGTGTCCTGCTCAGCACCTAGTGGTTGCAACATTTTCCCCAAAGAATTCAGGTGGTAGTCTGGGCTCATTTGTTTTGGATACAATCCGTCTTTGTCTTTTTCCTTCCAAATCTTTATCTTGATTCTCTCTGTGACTTGTATCTCCAGGAGATTCTGGTCATCGGATTTGAGTAAGGAGGGGCTAACAGCCTCTACCATTCTGTCTGTGGAGTCTCCCCTGAGTAAGGCCTCTTGTGAGTCGTGGGACAAGTGCTGTTGTTGAGATTTGAACCGTGATGAGCTTGAGAGGCACAAGGCTTTGGTAGCCACCTGCCACCAAGACAGGGTCAAAATGGAACAGCTTGAGTAGTCAAGGCCTGAGATGGCTGGGACTGGGATGGGAGAAACTGACCAAGGTGTGTTTGGAGACGAAGTTTGTGGGATGGTGTTGAGTGGGAATGCCATTAAGTCACACTGAGGAAGTGTCATAGTGGAGTCTGGCAGTGGGGGCACAGAGGAGGCTGTTGGAGGTGTAAAGTGGGTCTCTGAATCAGGGGATCATGAGGTGGAATGGAATAGTGCAAGTGGCCACGGTGAAAGGCCGTTCAGGGGAAGGACAGACTGGTGGCTAAGAGGCACTCAGGGATGAGCGTGAATGAACAGAAACTAAGGAGGTTGTTGGACTTTGTGACAGGGCAGAGGCCAGAGGTAGCAGGCGTTCAGTCAGAGGAGCTGGGGAAGCCAACGGGGACATGACGGAAGCCGCATCTTCCACAGGCTCCGCACAGGGCTTGTGGGCTCCCTCAGGAACTGCTTTGCACGCCTCACCAGTGACTTCTTGACCTGAGCTCTGACAAAAGCTGCCTTTGTCAGGGAGCCTTCCCAGGTGGCTGCAGGACACGGAGGCACAAGCTGCAGCCAGGGGCATGTGAAGCCAGGAGGTCCTGCAGGGTGTGCACCTGGTACCTAGGGTCCTCCTCATCCCTGACATATATTCCACAGTGCTCCTGCTGTCTGTCACCCCAGGGTGTAGCTATATCCTGACCCCATTGCTCTCCCTTCCATGTCAGTTCAAGGTGTCCAGCAGCCCAGAGGGTGGCGGACCCGAGAGAAGGGGAAGATTCTTTACCTTTGCAGAAGAGAAATCAGGCCCCAAGTCTCTTCCTGTTCTTTCAGACAATCTCTGCAAACTGGAAATCAAGAGACTGGGTCACGTAGTGAAGTCAGAGCCTGGGGGTCTTACAGGAGGCTAGGGTAATGGCCCTTTAGGGGAGCCACCTTGAAGGGAGGTCTCTGGAGCCCAAGCATTCAAGTCAAGGACAATAATTCCTGACAGTGATGGCAAGGCTCAAGAAAGGTAGAACTTTGTCATTTACAAAATGCTTCCACATCCATTACCCACTGCAGACCACACGACTGCCCCGTGGGGGAGGATATTCAGGGGACATCTCACAGAGATTTCTTCTGGGATTACTAACGAACTACCTATGAAAGGAAAACACCCTATGCAATAAACCCAACCATTTGTTCCCTATGGCCAGACCATGGAGAACCTATAGAACAAAGACTGAGATTACTGGCAGGCTTTTAATGCTGCGTAGCTATACCATCAGAGGAAAATAGGTAAACAAAGTCTTTAAAAATTCGTGGAAACTAAGAATCACATATAAACTGAATTCCTCAAACACCCGGGGTCTCCCTCATTCTCTTTCTCAGAGCCGTGTAGATCAAGTCGCCTTGGTTGATGCCATTCTTGATATTTAGTAGAGGCCAGACCTCTGAGCACAAGTTCATCGGTCCTGTCTATCTTTCCTACTCCTCTTTCTCTAACTTCTCTCAAACTCAGTGCCTCCCATTGGAATTGCAAACACCGGCTGAGGTATGACTTCACCCAGACTCCAAATTAAGACTGCTCAGCCACTTTCGGTCAGATGAGTCTTGGCGAGCGTTCTGTCCCTTCCTTTCAGCTTCTTGCTTTCATTTCCTCTGGGGGCTTGCTACTGGGAAGCAGTGGGCTACAAAAGTTCTCCCGGGCTAATTCCCTGATCTTGCCCCTTAGCCTTTTCCTTGACCCATCCCCTCTCTAGCAGGAACTTATATCCAGGGAAGAGGCAGGATGCGGTTGCCGTCCAGATAGACTCTCCAACCTTGTCCCCTGTCTGTCCTAGCCTCATTTCTCAATTGGTCTGGGACAGCAGAGCAATCTCTAGAGAAAGCCCTAATCGCTTGGATTTGGGTTTGGCCACCACCGACTCTGTTGGGTTTTCTTGGCCTTTGTCCCCAACGAGGCAGAGACATTAGGTAGCTCTCCTCTTCCCCCGAAGAGCTAGACTTCTTTATTTCTCTCTGTCCACCCTGGATGCTCCGACAATTTTTAATTTAGCCCTCATCCCCAGCAGTGTGGGACTAACAAGGTAGCTCTTCCTGGAGGATCTAGCCTCTTCTCCCCTTCTCTTTCTGTTCCTTTTCTATCTGAGGCAACTGACTTCCTCACTCTGAGCTTTTCTCAGATTATCTGCCTGACGGCTCCTTATGACTTCTTCACCTATATTGGAGTCATCAAACACCCCTACTTACTTTGGAGGGAGGAACATTGCTGTCTTGGCTTGGGAAGCCAAAAGAGGCATCCTCCTCTAGTCTCCCCCAGACTCAGGATTTTTTGGTTTCTGAATCCCTCCTCTGACTTTGACCCTTTCAGGTGCTTTCTACCTCACACCCTTGATGAATGTCTTAGACACCCAGTGTCTAAGCCCCATCCACAAAGAGACATTCATCCCTTACTATTATTTTACTACTCTTCTCCATTTGGGCCCCGCCCTTTGTCTCACAGTCCTCTCTTCCCTCTGCCGCGTCCTCTTTCTACCCTACTGCGTGACAAGGTCCGGAGATGAGGACAGAGGCTTCAAGGAATGCATCGTCAAGAACGAGGACGTGGCATGTGTTTAGGGATAATTGGTTTCTTAGAAATGATCCTATTAATAGGGGGAATTTGGGTAGCACAAATTCTAGTAAGTGTAAACGCTATACAAATGGATTTCCTCAAAATTGGCTCTGAGGAAAGCATAGTAAATTCCCCGCGTATGGAATCAGCTCTAGTCACCCTGACGTGTCCAGAATGCGTAAACCCTTTATTTGAACAATTATTAAGGGAAATTCCTTTTGACGCGCCTCTTAAAGATATTACGAATAAATTATAACAAGCTGAATTACTAGAACCAGTTTATACTCCTGTTCCCATGCAGTTAGTAGAAAAATTAGTAAAGGATAAGAAATTTACTCATAAGCCTGTGTCTATTATAGAAGGGCCTCCTTTTGTGGCCTAGTGGATAAATAGAAAACTCTGGTATCCACCTAGGGGGGCTAATAGTATGGAAAGATTACCTGATCTTCCTTTGCCTTATTCAGAAGCTTATAATAAAGATAGTATACATGTAGTGAATAAAGATAGAATTCATGTGCCTTATAGTAGTTTAAGTTTCATAGAAAGGCTGGTTAGGTCAGGATCTCCTTGGTGCTTAAAAACAAAGGAACAGAAACTTAGCTTATGAAAGCAGCTTTGTAAAACTGGTTTTTATAAATATTTTCCTCATTACTGCACCAAGGAAACTTTTGAACAGCTATGAGAAAGGTTCAGCTTGAACTTTAGATATAGCATAAATCAAATAGCATTTAAAAGATTTCTTCAGGCAGAAAGAAGAACAATGTCTGCCCACAAGCCAATACTTGCTGTTATGAATACATCTATCTATCACCTTTACTTAAATCAATCTGTATCTTACGTAATAGATATAATAATTAAAAGTTTAGATTGTTCCATCAGGTAGTTCTGTTCTAATGATTGAGAGAATAATGTACTAGTTAATCATGAACATTAATAATAATATACTCTATAAGATTTTCTGCTCCGCCTAACCACAGAAATTTAACTCCCTGTTACCTTAACAACAAAGTATAATCAAATGCCAAATAAAAAGTATAAAAGTTGTACTCAAATCACAATAAAACGGAACAGTGTCACACCGCCTCTGAGCTGTGTAGTCGACTGTCTCCCGCGCCGACGCCTTGCCCACCTTCGGGGCCCCCTGGATCCTGTCGTGGCTGGACCGCGGCAAGTGGCGCCCGAACAGGGACCTGAAGGTAAGTATTTATAATTTCGGCAAGGATAAGGCTCTCGCCGCTGGGTGCTGCAGACCCCCTAGTAAAGGAGACTAGGTAGAAAAGGGCGAGTAATCATGGGACATATAGAGTCAAAGAGAGAAGTTTATTTATTGATATAGTTAAATATATGTTAGTAAAAAGAGGAATTCAAGTATCAAGTAAGCAGTTACGTGAATATTTTCATTTTGTACAAGAATGCTCTCCTTGGTTTCCTGAGGAAGGGACTTTAAACTTAGAAACTTGGAAGAAACTAGGAAAAGAAATGAAACTTTACTATACATTATATGGCCCGGAAAGGGTTCCTGTAGATGCATTTTCTTTATGGAATTTATTGAGAGATAGTTTTGATCCTACTCATGAGGCCGTATGCTTAGCAAGGAAAACGGAAGAAGACCTCCCACTTAGTTCTGTAGTTAAGAAAACTAGAAGTTATACAAGTATAAATAATACTGAGCCGGCTAAGGCAACTGTAATGGCAGTACAGAAAAACGATGATACTGAGAATGAAGTTTTAGATCCAGGAGGTGAACAGGAGTTGGAGGACGAAGCAGCAAAATACAATCAAGATGATGATTATAATACATTTGGCCCGGTTGAGGTGTTTGCTGCGCCTCCTCCAACAGCTCCTCCATCATATCAGTAAAGAATGCCTTCAATTTATATACAGATTCAGCTTATATTGTTAATTTATTTCCAGCTATAGAAACAGCTCTTATTTCTACATCTTCAGCAATTTATGAAAAATTTAAACTGTTGCAAATTCTAATTCAGGAAAGAAAATATCCATTTTTTATCGGACATATCAGAGGACATTCTAATCTATCAGGCTATTTATGTGAAGGAGATCAAAAGGCCAATCAATTAACAAAAATTATTTTAACTGCTATAGAAGAAGCTACAGCTTCACATTCTTTGCATCATCAGAATTCGGCAACTTTAAGACTGCAGTTTCATTTAACTAGAGAACAAGCAAGACAAATTGTCAGACAATGCCCTGCTTGTGTTACTCATTTACCTTCTCTAGCTGTGGGAGTAAATCCTAGAGGACTTCGTCCTAATATATTATGGCAAATGGATGTAACACACATACCAGAATTTGGGAAGCTTTCTTTTGTGCATGTAATTATAGATACTTTTTCTCATGTAATTTTTGCATCAGCAAGAACTGGAGAAGCATATAAAGATGTAGTACAACATATGATTCAGTCATTTGCCTATCTGGGCTTGCCGCAACATATTAAGACTGATAATGCTCCAGTATATACTTCAAAGAATTTTAAAGAATTTTGTGGGAAATTTAATATTAAACATAATACAGGAATTCCTTATAATCCTCAAGGGCAAGCTATAGTTGAAAGAGCACATCAAACATTAAAATTACAAATATCCAAGCTCCAACAAGGAATAAATAAATATTTGACTCCACATCATATATTACAGCATGCTCTTTTCGTTATCAATCATCTCAATATTAATGAACAAGGGCTAACTCCAATGATGAGACATTGGGAACAAAGACATACTCCACAGGTAATGGTAAAATGGAAAGATTTATTGACTGGTCAATGGAGAGGGCCTGATATACTTTTAACATCGGGGAGAGGATATGCTTGTGTGTTTCCACAGGATGCAGAATCACCGATATGGATACCAGATTGGCTCATCCGGCCTGCATCACAAAAGAAGATTCCCTCCATTGGCCCATTCGACACCTGATCCTGGGTCGCCAGATACACCTGACTCATTAACTCCGAAAATGGCTAAAAATCTTTCATCTCCTCAACAAGCTCATTCCACCAAGAAGGCATTATTTCCCACCTGGGGTCAAATTAAGAAACTCACCTCAGAGGCGGAAACTTTAGTTTCTGCTGGAGGACATCAACCCACTCCTGAAGCATTGTTTTTAGCTATGCTAGCATTGCTTTCTTGTCAGGTACCGTTTGCTAATGCAAATTTTTCTTATTGGGCATATTTTCCTGATCCACCATTATTGCATCTTGCTTCATGGGGATCACAAAATATTAAAGTTTTCACTAATAATTCTGACCTTATGGGAGGTATATCTAATTCATTAATACCTCACAGAACATCAGACAAAATAGATTTTAAAGGATTTGCAGACGATGCACCATTGTGTTTTGTAGTAACAGGAGTTCCATTACCAGGTTGTCTTCCTATTAATTATAGAACTTTTTTAACTGATTCACCTACAGATAATATATATAAGAGAAACATATGGAATTTAGAATTTATATCATTAGGATATCATACATATAATGATACATATATAAATCTTACTAATTCTTTTACTTTCCTCCTAGAGGCATGTACTACAAAATTTTCTAATAGAGATATATATTGGAATTCTATAAATAGTAAACATGGATTTCCAAAATGGATTGATTGTGGCTTTAACCATAAAGCTACAAAATTCTCTCCTGTGCAGTCTAACATAACTATTTATGACTTTTCTGTGTCTTCACCTAATTATAATTACAGAGATTATTTGAAAACCAAAACTGCTAATTTTACAGGATTTGACTCCACAGGGAGTAGTATACATAGATGGTTTACTCCTGGCTGGGTTGCTCCTATATATCAAAGTACTTCACCTAAACATAATAAAACAGTTTTATATCCAGATTTGTTTAGGCTTTTGGCTGCTACAAATATGATTCTTTTTAAAAGGCCTTTAGAAAATAAGGCAGAATCTTTAGCTTTGAGAGCATGTGTTAATACGCCATACGCTTTGCTATTAGGACAACATAAAGACATTAATAATTCTGTTATTGCAGATTCATATCATATTAGTTGTAAAAATTGTTTATTAACTAATTGTATACATTCTGGATTGCCCAAGAATTATACTGTGTTCATGATTGTGTATCAGCCTTCGTATGTCATGATTCCAGTAACATTAACTGAAGAATGGTATGATGATTCTGGCTTGCAGGTATTAGTTAAACTTAATGAACTCATAAGACCAAAAAGATTTGTTGCAGCATTAATATTAGGGATCACAGCATTAATTAGTATTATGACTTCTTTAGTTGTTTCCTCTACAGCTTTGGTGCAACAAATTCATACTGCTTCACATGTTAATGATCTTGCTCATAATGTTTCCACTGCTTTAGCAATTCAAGAAAAGATAGATAGAGAACTAGAAACTAGAATTAATGCTTTAGAAGATACAGTACTATATTTGGGAAATCAGGTACAAAATATAAAAACGCAAATGACCACTAAATGTCATGCACGTTTTAAATGGATTTGTATTACTCCATATAGCTATAATAATACTTCAGAACCATGGGATAAAGTAAAAACTCATTTACAAGGCATTTGGCATAATACTAATCTTGCTCCAGACTTACACACATTACAAAATAATATAAAAGCAATAAGTCATGCACAATTGAATTTACCTATTGGCGAAAATTTGGCTGAAAGTTTATGGCGCTCTTTAAGCAGCATTCATCCAACTGTTTGGTGGTCAGGGCTGATTCACATTGGGGTTACTATTTTCATAATTTTAATCATGATTATCATTTTTCCAGTCATCTTCAGAGTGATTCTTCCGTCAATCAAGCGTCTACGCACAGAACTTGAAACATTTAAATTAAAAAATAAAAAAGGGGGAGATGCCGCGTCCTCTTTCTACCCTACTGCGTGACAAGGTCCGGAGATGGGGACAGAGGCTTCAAGGAATGCATCGTCAAGAACGAGGACGTGGCATGTGTTTAGGGATAATTGGTTTCTTAGAAATGATCCTATTAAGAGGGGGAATTTGGGTAGCACAAATTCTAGTAAGTGTAAACACTATACAAATGGATTTCCTCAAAATTGGCTCTGAGGAAAACATAGTAAATTCCCCGCGTATGGAATCAGCTCTAGTCACCCTGACGTGTCCAGAATGCGTAAACCCTTTATTTGAACAATTATTAAGGGAAATTCCTTTTGACGCGCCTCTTAAAGATATTATGAATAAATTATAACAAGCTGAATACTAGAACCAGTTTATACTCCTGTTCCCACGCAGTTAGTAGAAAAATTAGTAAGGATAAGAAATTTACTCATAAGCCTGTGCCTACTATAGAAGGGCCTCCTTTTGTGGCCTAGTGGATAAATAGAAAACTCTGGTATCCACCTAGGGGGGCTAATAGTATGAAAAGATTACCTGATCTTCCTTTGCCTTATTCAGAAGCTTATAATAAAGATAGTATACATGTAGTGAATAAAGATAGAATTCATGTGCCTTATAGTAGTTTAAGTTTCATAGAAAGGCTGGCTAGGTCAGGATCTCCTTGGTGCTTAAAAACAAAGGAACAGAAACTTAGCTTATGAAAGCAGCTTTGTAAAACTGGTTTTTATAAATATTTTCCTCATTACTGCACCAAGGAAACTTTTGAACAGCTATGAGAAAGGTTCAGCTTGAACTTTAGATATAGCATAAATCAAATAGCATTTAAAAGATTTCTTCAGGCAGAAAGAAGAACAATGTCTGCCCACAAGCCAATACTTGCTGTTATGAATACATCTATCTATCACCTTTACTTAAATCAAACTGTATCTGACGTAATAGATATAATAATTAAAAGTTTAGATTGTTCCATCAGGTAGTTCTGTTCTAATGATTGAGAGAAAAATGTACTAGTTAATCATGAACATTAATAATAATATACTCTATAAGATTTTCTGCTCCGCCTAACCACAGAAATTTAACTCCCTGCTACCTTAACAACAAAGTATAATCAAATGCCAAATAAAAAGTATAAAAGTTGTACTCAAATCACAATAAAACGGAACAGTGTCACACCGCCTCTGAGCTGTGTAGTCGACTGTCTCCCGCGCCGACGCCTTGCCCACCTTCGGGGCCCCCTGGATCCTGTCGTGGCTGGACCGTGGCATCCCTCCATTGAATTGTCCAGGTAATCTGCTTAAGAAAGAAAGGGCCTAGTTCCTGCAATCAATTAGGTGAGGGCCTCAGAGCCTACGGGTCCGGACATTTCTTCTCTTGGTGGCCTCTGGTTCTTACTCCCGATTTGTTTTTCACTAACCGCTAGTCCAATTGTCTTCCCAAAGGTTTTGGTGACAGAGGCGATTTTTCCTTCGGCTGTTTTTCCTTCGGCTAGTCAGGCTTTTACTTCCTAAATCACATATTAAGCTTTTACTACATTTATTAGAAGAAAGGGATTTAGGTTGCCACTATGGGTCCCAATGCTGCTGCTGTGAGAAATCACCTATCCCTGGAAATATAAAACATTGTTGGTTAACCAATCCAGATGTTTTTTGCTTTCTTAAACACTTAATTTGCAATCTTTCCCTTGAAGTGCCTAGACTCCAGTTTTACATTACTCAGTTGCTAGGAACTTCTTGTTTTAAGTTCTGTTCTCCTTCTCTCAAGTCTCTTACTACCCTCTTTTCCTTTTTGAATGGAAAGATTATCAGTCAAAGAATCTACATTCTGTTCATTTGAAAAGTACTCCTGTGTCTACATAGTGCCCTAACTAAGCATGGAATCTTCAACAAAGCATCCCAAAAGACTCTCCATTGGGATATCTCTTAAAATTGGAACCGATTCAAATTAGACAGTCTTAAAAAGAAAATAATCATATTTGTCTGCAACTCTGTTTGGCCACAATGTTTGCTTGGGGACCAAGAAGTTTGGCCTATAAATGGGTTCTAAACTATAATACTATCCTACAATTAGATCTTCTTTGCAAAAGACAGGAAAAGGGGAAAGAAATCTCCTATGTATAGGCTTTTAGGTCCCTTTACCAAGATCCAGACCTCTGAACAGTTGTAGAATGTGCCTAGCCCATATTAAGACTAAATCAATGGGAGGCCTTCAAGACCCAGACTTATTAGATGACTCAATAATAGGAATCTTTCCCCAAAGACTCCCAAATAATCAGGAGTTATCTCCTCCTTTCTCGCCCTCACAATCTGAAGGGAGACCAAGTTCTTCAGGGATCTCATCTTCTCCACCACTTCCTGAGGAAACTAACCCTGCTAGCACCATCTGAAGGGGGGTCCCAAACGACCTCCCCATGATAATATATGCTTCCTCAGAGAAGTTTCAAATACTGAGGGGGGAACAATAAGAGTACATGGTCCATTTTTTATGCCAGACTTAGTATTATGCAAAGAAAATTTTGGCAGATTCTCTGAAGATCCTTGAAAATTTACTGATGATTTGAAAAACTTTCTATGACTTATGACTTAACCTGGCAAGATTTACAAATTTTATTATCCATATGTTGTACTGTAGAAAAAAAAACAAAAAAATATCGGAGCGGTGAGGGGTCACACTGACAGTGTTGCTGCCCGCAGTGGGGGCCATGATGTCTATCGCACGGGAGGGAATGTGGTCCCAGACCAGGACAAACAATGGAGTTACCAAAGTGGAGCTCAGGATCTATAATGGAGAAACCATATGATAAAATGCATCACAGAGGGAATGAAAAAATATATTATTAAGCCTATTAGTTATGACAAAATCTTAGCGGTCACCTAAGGGAAAGATGAAAACCCTGCTTTATTTCAAGGCTGTCTAATGGAAGCCTTAGAAAATATATCAACACAGACCCCACAATACCTGAGGGACAAACATTACCGGAGACCCATTTTACCTTTCAGTTGGCCCCTGATACAAGGCAAAAATTACAGAATTTTGTTTAGGGCTCTAAACCCCTAAGAATCAACTGTTAGACATAGTATTTGCTGTCTATAATAATTGGGTTGTGCAGAGGAAGCAGAAAAGACCAAATGAAATAGACAAAAGGCTCGTATGTTAGCCAAAGCTATGAGTCCCCTGCCACCTCAGGGAAACCTTCATTTAGGATATAAAACATCCAGTTATAACATGAAGAGACAATCAACTTTTTCCACTCATAAGGCTCTTGACAGTAACTGCTGTAACCAGTGTAAGCTAGAACAGTTGGGAAAGAACTGCCCCAGCTATGACACTAAAGAAGACCACCTGGGCCTTGCTCCCTGTGCAAACAGGAGGGCCATTGGTGGTGGGACTGTCCCCAACTTTGAAGGGAGTTGGGAACTCCTAAGCCAACAATGACTGAAAAGGGAAGTGACTGACAGAGCCTGAGGCTCTCACTGGCTCCTGTGGGAAAAATCTCTATCTCCACTCAAGAGCCTCAGATAACCTTTGATATGACAAGCAAAAATATTCAATTTTTACATGATATGGGAGCTGCCTACTCTGTTCTAACCCAATTTTTTTGGGCCGTTGTCCCTATAAACATATTTAATTACTGGAGTTGAAGGTTGCCCCCAAATCAAATGCTTTATAACCCCATAATTACCTAGTAGGAGACCATCTGTTTACCTGCCAATTTTTACTTATGCCTGATGTCCAATCTCTCTATTATATAATACAATATAGCATGCTATTATTCTTTTTGGCACCTCACAATCAAATTTATTAGCCCACATTTCAGGATTCTATTCCACTTACAGGATCCTATACATTGATACCCCCCAATATTAGCTCATGGGTTGATCCTAGTGTTTGGGCCACAGAAGTCCCTGGAAGAGCTATTAATGTCATTCCTATTAAAATACAACTAAAACCTAATATTAATTATCCATGTAAAAAATAGACCAAGGTGCAATGGGGTATACAACCAGTAATGAAAAGATTCTTAAAATATGGACTGCTAAAGCCATGCTAGTCACTTTATAATACCCCTATTCTACCAATATAAAGCCTAATGAGGAATACAGATTTGTCCAAGATTTGAGGGCAACAAATGAAGCTATAGTCCCAATTCATCTAATCATCCCCAATCCCTAAACCCTTCTGACTCAGATTTCAGAGAATACCCACTGGTTTACAGTCTTAGACCTTAAAGATGCTATTTTTTAAAATCCCTTTACATCCCTTTACATCCTATTTACATTTGAGTAGACTGATCCTAACACATATAAAATCTCTCAATATACTTGGACAGTCCTACCCCAAGGTTTCCAGGGTAGTCTCCATTTGTTTGGGAATGCTCTAGCCAAGGAACTTAGGAATTTAAAATTTGCATATGGTTCTCATATTCAATATGTAGATGATTTGTTAATAACAAGCCCATCAAAAGAAAGTTGATTCTAACACTGTCCAAGTTTTAAATTATTTTTTTTTAGGAAAACAAGGATATTGGGTGTCTCTACAAAAGGCACAAATTTCCCTCTAGAAAGTTAAATACCTAGGATATGTATTAACACCAAGAGCCCAGGCTTTGGCTCTAAAAAGAAAGGAAGCTGTATTAGCAATAAAATTCCCCAAAGAAACAGTTAAGAACCTTTTTAGGTATGACTGGATTTGGCAGAATATGGATACACAATTTTGGGATGATAGCTAAGCCTGTACGGGAAGCCATAAAAGTTTCTGATACTGAGCTCTTTCTTTGGAATGGGTCATGTGAGTTGCTTTCAATACCTTAAAAGAAAAGTTAATAACAAAATGAGGGATAGCTTTGGGACTGCTAACTCAAAAGTTAGGGGACACTCCAAGACCAATTGTCTCTTTTTCAAAACAATTAGATCAGGTAACTTCAGGCTGGCCCAGCTGCTTATGAGTTGTAGCGGCCATTGCCCTGTTAGAAGAAGCTTTCCAACTTAATTTAGGGCAGCATCTTGAGGTGCTAATCCCCCATCAAGTACACAATGTATTAGAAACCAAGGAACATCAATGTTTAACGGGAGGATGCCTATCGAAATATCAAGCCCTCTTATTAGATACTCCTAATGTCATTCTCAAAGTTTGTCAAACACTAAACCCTGCCCCTTTGATGCCTATTCCTGATTTAGAGACCCCTCTCCACCATTGTGTTGAGACTATAGAACAAATTTATTCAAACTGACTTGATCTAAAAGGTGAACTCTTAATGCCGAATGGTTCACAGTTGGAAGTAATTTAATTGATTAAAGGCTCAGAAAAGCTGGATATGCTGTTGTAAGCTTATCAGATGTCATGGAGGCTAACACTTTGCCAGCTAACTCCTTTGCTCAACAAGCAGAACTGTTGCCCTCATTAGGGCATTACAATTGTGAAAAGGACTCAGACTATACTGACTCAAAAAAGAGATTTATGGTATTTCATGCACACGCTGCCATTTGGAAAGAGAGAGGCCTCCTTACTGCCTCCTTACTCCTTCTCTAAATTCTTAAAGAACTAAAATCCTTAGATTTGGACTACCAAGGAGTCTACAAAATGACAATGGGCCTTCTTTTACTGCTAAAGTAACCCAGCATATAGCTTCTGCTTTAGGAATTAAGTTTTATGTTCATTCTTCCTAGAGGCCCCAATCCTCTGGAAAAGTAGAAAAAGCTAACCATGTCCTTAAGGAAATGCTAGCCAAACTTTGCCAAGAAACCTCTGAAACCTGGGTAACTCTTTTACCTAGTGTACTGCCAAGAGTCCGGATAGCCCTCAAGGACACCCTGAGGCTAAATCCTTTTGAAATGGTTTATGGAAAACCCTTCTTAACTTCAGACTTATATTTTAATGAAGAAGTTCAACAGAAGTTATCTCATTAATCCAGGTCAAGCTCAAAAACTGCTTCAAGAACATTCCACCCAGTCTTTCTAAAACTCAATAAGACTCTTCAATGCAACTAGGAGATCATGTCTTATTAGAAACATGGAAGGAGGGATCCCCAGAGAGCCAACTTCGACCCAGATGGAAAGGGCCCTACCAAGTTTTGTTAAGATCCCAAACTGGTATCAAATTACAAGGAATTAACAGTTGGGTTCAGCTGTCTTAAATTAAACCCATTTCTTATGAATCCCCGCAGGTTCCTCCAGAAAACTGAATGAGAAGTATGACCTATTCCTGTGAACCCATGGAAGATCTTAAGCTCTTATTCTGGAAAATGGATGAGTCAACATGTCCTAGGGGATCAGAGGACTTTACTGGATGATTATTCTTTTAGTCCGGTGTCTAGAGCACTGTTTTCTCTTCAAAAGAATTCAATCTTATCTTAATTCTAAAAATATTCATAGGCATTAAATATCTTTACCTTAAATTAACAAACCACCAAGAACTACCATGGAAAAGTAACTTCATTGTCAATTACCTCTAATAGCTATAGTTTTTGGACTTTGTCTTTTCAATCTTCTCATTAAATTTATATCTTCTAGGCTATAGCACATCCACATGAAGATGATGGCCATCCAAGGCTTCTCCCTACTTCCAAGTACTGAAACAACTCCACATTCTCTGCTTTGAGTGCCCTTAGAACAGACTTCCAGAGATTTTTATTCCTGAGAGGCAGGGCTACGGTCCAATCTCAGCTTTGAAGAAGTTACAGAAGACAGACCTTTGTCCCTCGACATTCCCTTAAGAACAGAGAATAAAATTTCTGAGGGGAGAATGATATAGAGAAGAGGCATGAGAACTATGCAAATTAAAGCAAGCTGTTGCAACATGCTGCTGCCAGACCACGGAAAACATACAGAACAAAGGAAGATTCCTACTGGGATAACTATTTTCTCATACAATGAGAGAAAAATAGGAAAACAGAGTCTTTAAGTCATAACCTACACGAAATAAACCCAACCACTCGTTCCCTACGGCCAGGCCATGGAAAACAAATAGACAATCCTGAGATTGCCAGCATGCCATTAACACTGCATACCCATAACTTTCACGCTGCCAACCCGTACAATCAAAAGAAAACAGGGAAACAGTCTTTAAACTGTAATTCATAGAAACTAAGAACCACATATTAAACTGAATTCCTGAAATACTCTAGGAATTCAGTTTATATGATTCTCTCTCACTCTTTCTCAGAGAGGAGACCATGCTCTGTCTATGAAACTTTATTTCCTCTCCAATAAACTCTGGCTTGTACTTGAATTCTTCGCCGTGCACAGTCAAGGACCCTTGCTCTCTTGGTGTAGGACTTGAGTCTCCACTCAGGGGGATTCGCCCTGTCCTGTGTCAGTTGGACTCGGCGGTCCCATTTCTCACTAAGGCACTTTTGGTCCACAACAGCCCCAAAGCCCCTTCTGGGCAACGCCAATTTCCAGACTCTCAAGGCTTTGTTCTCAGCATGAATCTGGGAAGTATGGTGGTTCTGATCTTCCCAGGGACAAGCTGCACTGCTAGTGTACTTGGAGACCTGGACCTCGGCCCTCAGGGGCCGGAGAGGTGGGAGCAAATCCTTGGGCACAGGGCTGAGGGCCAGAAGCTTACCTTTCAAAGCTCTACTTTTCTTCTTGCTCTTACTCCTCCACTTTGGCTCCACTGACAGCTGAGAGACAAGAACAGGTGAGAGGCTAGACTCATTCTCACTCTCCTGTCTCTAGACAAGCTACAGAAGCTCAGTGTTCATGAACAAAGTGACTTTCTACATTTAATTTACGCAACTTTCTAATTTATCCCCTTTTATTTTTTTTATACTTTTATTTTATATTTTTTTTTCTTCTTGGATAAATGCAAAAAAGAATTTTCTTTCTGAGACCCACCATGAATTTCTTGCTCAAAAAGAAAGAAAGGAAAAGAAAGGAAGAAAGGAAAGAAGGAAGGAAGGAAGGAAGGAAGGAAGGAAGGAAGGAAGGAAGGAAGGCAGGCAGGCAGGTGGGGCGGGGGGGCGGGGGGAGAGAGAGAGCAGGAAAAGAAAGAGAAAGAAAAAAACATACATTCTTAGAATTATAGGCCTCTCTGAGTTCAGTCAGGTAGGATTCTGATTTCCCAGGCCAGAGCCCCACTCCAGCCTCTAATCAGAGGCGCTCAGGGGCTCTGCACTGACCTCGGATCAGCCCCAACAGAGGAGAGGCTAGACTTAGACACCTGCCATGGGAAAGCGGTTGGTGAACTAGTGCTCAAGGGCCTAAGTAAGAGATCCAACTCTTACTTAGTATCCAGTCCTTGACCATTAGTCACTGCATCTGGGACTGTGCCCTGGAGCCCTCCACCACACCTGGACTCCTGATCCAAGATCTTCAGATCAAAATCCATGTGCTCGCTCTAACCCCTGCTCGGCCTGGCTTGTTCCTAGAACGTGATGTTCTATTCATTCCCAAGAATTCCCGTCTCACCATTTTCTCTAGGTGATTCAGAAAAGGTGAAATAATAAGAAAAAAGATCACCTCTGCTAGGTCTGGGCCAAGAGTTCCTTACCTTCCTGATGTTTCCGTGTTTCCTAGGTTGATGGTAAGGATGGATTACTGGAAGCAGAAGAGTAACAGGAGGAAGAGCCCCAGCCCACACAGGAAGGCGAGGATGGTGTCAATCACCCACGGAGTGAAAACGAAGCTTTTCCATGGAGCAATAACGCTCTTCATAGAAGAGAGGATTTTCCATGGTGTGAATAATCACTGCTGCCTTCTGGCAACTGAGCACTGGAAGTTCACTTGGGGACAAATCCCAGGCCCACCCACATCACAGAGCTGTGGCCTAGTCGCAAAGGTTCCTGAGGGCGGGGAGGGGACAATAAGAAGAGGAGGCTGAACTACTGCCCTTCTCTCACCATCCAGCTACATGTACCTCTGCACCCTTCTGGGCCTTCTAGATCTCTCATTCCAGCTCTACTCTCAATCTGTCAGAGAGACCTTAGATGATTTTCTCTTAATTTCATCTGGAACCCAGATGTCACCCGGTTCCCATTGCCCTTTCGAGATCTTGACTGGAGGCCCACCAATTCATAATCCTTGAAAATCTGAAGTTGATTCTGAAAATTTGGCTATTTCCTGGGGATTTTTACTCTATTTCCTCTGTCCTCAGCTCTAGCTTCCCTACATAATGTTTTTGGCTTGTATAAACCCAGACACAGAACTTTTAAACTTAGTTTTGTGAATTTTAAGTAGTGTTTGTTTTGTCACATTTTCAATCAGAGGGACCTATATACAAAAAATTAAAAATGTATTATTCAAATTCAAAGATCTAAATATGAAAGAATTATATGTAATTAAGCCTTTAAATGATAACTTTATAAATTTGGATCATTTATAATTTTGGAGTTCGTAAAGCTTTCAACGGCACAAAGACTTTTGGGACATTAACACACACACACTCATCCTTTTACAAACCAATTCAGTATTTTCAAATCCAATAATCCATACTTTTCTACTTAAGATTTTTTTATTCGTTGACTTGACCCAACTTTGTATTTGCCAAAATGAAGATAGTTCTTACACTCCACGTAAGTTTTGAAATACGTCTTAGTCCATTAAAGTTGCTATAATCAAATACCAAAGACTGGGTCGATTAGAAACAATAGAAATTTACTTCTCATAGTTCTGGAGGCTGAGAAGTCCAAGATCAGGTGCTAGCAAGTCACTTTCTGGTGAGGGCCCTCTTCCTGGTTGGTAGCCAGCACCTTCTTGCTGTGTCCTCACATGGTGGGAGGGGGCTAGAGATCTCTCTGGTGCCTCGTTTATAAGACACCAATCCCATTAATGAGGGTCTATAAGCACCACCCAAAGGCCCCACCTCCTATCATTTTTAAGATTAGGATTTTAGCATAGAAATTTTGGGAGAAACACAAATATTTATACATATGCACATGTGCTACACCCAGAAGCCAGGAATGGGTTAAGGTGAGCTAAGGTACCAACTCTTAAGGTCTGTAGGGTGGAGGGTGAGACTAGGATTCAAAGCCTGGAGCTAATTCAGGTCTTGAGCAGTCTCTTCAGATATCCCTAGTGTGTTTCATTCATATTCTTCTTTTCTGAGTGTGCTCTGCCTTCCCCTGCCCTCCTCTCCAGACCCCTGCGACCCCAAGTCCAGCCTGAAGCATATAGAGATACCTTTGAGTCCTATACAGAATTCTCTTATGGTTAATTCTGCATCCCCTCAGCAGCAGTCATAAGGATTCACTGAGTTCACATGGGAAATCTGTCTTAACACTCCAGGTGCACTTAAAAGTAATGTGTGTCCCCTGCTTGCTGGTCATAATGTTTTTAATACAGCTTTAGTGGGAACAAGAGCTCTTGAGTTTATTTGATGGTATTATTATGAATAAACACATTCACGAGCACATCTTCTGCATCTACTATCGCTTCTAAGGTCCTCAGTCTCTTCCTCCTTACCTTAAAGTAAGAATATATTACTTTTATCAAACTTTTATCAAAATTTGAGCTTTAGTCTTGTATTTATATTTGCCATGTATATTTTCTCCATTATTTTCCATATGTTTGGACAAAGCATGAAAGATTTTATTATAATAACAAAGGAGAGTGTAAATTACATAAGATTTGACTAAATAAACATCCACCTGCATTGGCTAAAATTTAAAAGCCATGATGGAGAATGTTCCAAGGGGTGGAAGTGGGGCACTAATCTCTACATCTTACTGAGTCAGTTAATGTTGCTGAAAATAGAAAAACAGTATATTATTTAAGCATAATATTAAATACAGTAATATATTATTTAGATAAAGCAAAATTTTTTTTAAATCCTTAACAGTTTAAAGAACAAATGGAAAATGTGCTTTTAGGAGAACAAAGTGGAAAAAATGAAATTTATTCTTTATCTTTTATAGGAAGTCAATGATTTTACTCAAAATTGATAAATTAAGTGATTATATAGTATTTATATATAATAAAAATTACCTCTACAGAGCAGGACCAGGGCCTGTGAAAAGGAAAAGCCTGGTTTTTTTTGTTGTTTTAATTTTTTGCTCATCAAAATGTTTGAATAATTTTTTCATGCACATGTATTGCTTTTGTTTAAAAAATGTATTACTGGTAGATCTACTTGGAATAGTACAAAATAGCACATCTCTGTAAAATTAGTTTTTTTTTAGCCAAAAGTATATGAAAAGTAATCGGCTCATCTAATATCTGATGGAACGTGAAGTTAGATATTATTAAATTATAATTTTTGGAAGGACATAAATATACCCATAAAACAGCCAGGACATGACACTTGACTCTATGTTCTGTTTATCTAAAAAGTAAAATCCTTATATTAAAAACAATAATGATAAGAGTGATGTCAGAAGCATGGCAGAGTAAGAGATGTTCCCACATCATTTCCCTTGAAATAACAATAAGGCGAACATCTAAAACTCAACAGGTAACAACCGGTCTTCACAGAAGCAGTGAGTGAGTGATCTGCACATAAGAGCTTCCAGAGGTCAGAACTGTGAGAGTTAGGGGGAAGATTATGAGGAACAAAAAAGCTGCCTCTCGTAACTGGAGCTCCCTGCTGGAGGAGGGTCAAGGGAAAAGTTGTGGCCAGTTCCTTGAACAGCCCTGTTGAAGGGATCTGTGAGCTGCATGCAACAGCGGAACCCAGGATCAGAGAAGAAAGCAGAGCAGGAACTAACTGCAGAGTGGCAACAGCTGGTTCTCAGCAGCCATGGTTGTGCAGAGTGAGGCTGAGACATAGAGATAGCACCAACCCTCAACCACCAACCCAGAGGGTGCCTTCCCCTCACATCTTCCAAGACTGAACACTGCAGAGCCGCAGGGGAATTTGAGCAAATGCCACCAAAACTGTAGGTAACACTGACAGGGACTGAGACTGAGGGTAGTGATCGTAATTGAATATAAGAAAAAAAAAAAGCCAATTTTAAGTCTCGAAGCAGGGATGTAAGAGACTTGGATGCCACCTACTGGAAATCAAAAGAAAAACACATTCTTAGCAATAAGCTAAAGAGAGACTTTTATATAATAAGTCTTTCTGTAAAAAAAAAAAAGAAAAGAATACACTGTCATTAATGGCCAGGTGGAGAATAGTCCATCAAGACACTATGAACGACCAAGGTGACAAAGCATCTCAGAAAGAAAAAATCGCCAGAAAATAAGCTTAAAGACATAGGAATATATGACTTAAATGACAGAGAAATCAGGATTGTACTTCTGAAAAAACTCAATGAGATCCAAAATGATCTATATCAACAATTCTAGGAATTGAAAAAACAACTAGATTAGCAGAATGAGTTTTTTTAGCAAGGAGATTGAAATACTAAAAAAGAACCAATTAGAACTTCTGGAGGTGAACAACATGCTACACGATATGAAGAATGAAATAGCAAGCTTGGGAAATAGAGTTGACCAAAAGGAGGAAAGGATCAGTGATATTAAAGACTGAAATCTAGACATATTTTAGAAGAAAGAAGAGAGAGACTGAATAATGAAAAGTAATGGAAGAGAAATACAAGAACTAGCTGACACCATAAGAATAATGGGCATTCACAAAGGGAAGGAAAAGGAGCAGAGATTAGAAAGCATTTTCAGACAAATAGTTGAAGAGAATTTTCCAAATCTAAGGAATGAGTTAGAGCTTGGAATACAAGAAGTCAACAGAACACCTAATTATCTCAACCCAAAAGGCCTTCTCCAAGACACATTATATTAAATTTATCAAAAATCAATGACAAAGAAAGAATTCTCAGGGCAGCCAGGGAAAAAAAGACGGTAACCTATAAAGGAAAACCCATTAGATTATCATCAGACTTCTCAGCACAAAGCTTACAAGCAAGAAAGAAGTGGGATCAAATGTTCAAACTATTAAATGAAAGGAACTACCAGCCAAGAGTAATGTATCCAGCAAAGCTCTGCTTTAGATATGAAGGAGAAATAAAGTTCTTTCCAGACATAGAAAGATTGAGGAAATTCTCCATTACGAGGCCTGCATTGGAGGAAATACCAAAAGGGGTCAACTCACCTAAAACAAAATGAAAAAAAAAAAAAACTATGAGTATGGCGACTAGAGGAAGAGGAGTGTAACCTTTATTAACACAGGGCATTGTAAGCTTAAACGGTAAGAAGAGATTTGCTATTGTAAGATAGTAATGAAAGTTCTGCATACATAGGGACAAACTGAGACAACAATAACAGAAAAGGGGAGGATTCAAAGATCCAAATTCGCAAAGGGAAATGGAGATGAGGCACACACAGAAGAAAATGGACACACACACACACACACACACACACACACAGATAACTATCCTCTACATATTCATAATGGTAATCACATGCGAAAGATCCAGAACTGAAGTGCACAACATAAAACAACAAGGACCAGAGAGAAAATCCACAAACCCAATGAAATTTAAAAAACAGAAATGCAAAAACAAGGAAACAATGGAAACACCAAACTACCAGAAAGCAAAAGATAAAATGGCTACAGAAAAACCTCATATTTCAATAATCACCCTAAATGTAAATGGACTGAACTCATTAATAAAAAGGCACAGAGTTGCAGATTGGATCAAAAACCAAAACCCAACCACATGTTATCACCAGGAGACGCATCTCAGTTCCAAAGACAAATATAGATTCACATGAACATGATACTCCAAGCAAATGGCATTCAGAGAAAAGTGGGAGTACTAATATCAGACAAAATAGAATTCAAAATAAAAAAGGTAAAGAAAGATACTAAGGGATACTTCATAATGATAAAGGATTTATACACTAAGAAGACATAACAGGTATTAATATCTATGCTCCCAGTCAGAGAGCCTTGAAATATATAAAGCAATTACTACCAGAACGAAAGGGAGAAACAGACCAAAACACTATCATAGTAGGGGACATAAATACCCCACTGTCGGACATGGACCGATCATCCAACAGTAAATCAATAAGGAAATAACACCCTAAAATGACACTTTAGACCAACTGGACATAATGACATTTACAGAGCCTTCCATCCCAAAACAGCTGCTTATACATTCTTCTCTAGTGCACATGGAACATTCCCAAGGATTGACCACATACTGGGAACACAGATAGCCTCAACAAATATAAGAATATTGAAATCATACCAACCATATTTTCTAATCATAATGCTTTGAAGCTGGAGATCAACTGCAGAAAGAAAGTGGGAAGATTCACAAATACATGGAGATTAAACAACATGCTACTGAAGAATGACTAAGAAAGAGAAGAAATAAAATAGGGATCAAGAGATACATAGAAACAAATGATAGTACAATATATCAAAACATTTGGGAAACGGCAAAAGCAGTCATAAGAGGAAAGTTCATATCATTACAGGCCTATCTTGAAAAACAAGAATGAGGCCAAATAAACAACCTAAAGCTTCATCTTACAAAACTAAAGAAAAAAGAACAGATGAAGCCTAAAATCAGCAGGAGGAAAGAAAGAATTGAAATCAGAGCAGAATTGAATGAAACTGAAAACAAAAAACAATAGAAAAATAAACGCAACAAAGAGCTGGTTTTTTTTTTTGAGAAGCTAATAAAATTGAGAAACACGTGGCTAGACTACTAGAGAAAAAAGAGAAAGGACACAAATAAGCAAAATCAGTGACAAAAAAAGGGAAATTATGACAGACAACGCAGAAATACAATTGATCATATATCCATACTATGAAAAAGTATATAATGACAAATTTAATAACCTAGAAGAAATGGACAAGTACGTAGAAAGGTACAAACTTCCTAGACTGAATCAAGAAAAACTATAAACATACCTATCAGCAGTATGGAAATCGAAACAATATTCAAAAACCTAACAAAAATAAAAGTCCAGGACCAGATGGCTTCACCAGTGAATTCTATCAAACATTCAAAGAAGATGTAATACCTATTCTCCTCAAACTCTTCCAAAAAAGCAAAGAGGAGGCAATACTTCCTAACTCATTTTATGAGGCCAATATTACTCTGATACCAAAACCTGGTAAAGATAACACAAAAAAAGAAAACTATAGACCGATATCTCTCATGAACACAGATGCGAAAATCCTAAATCAGATACTAGCGAACTGAATACAGCAATATATTAGAAAGATTATTCACCACGATCAAGTGGGCTTCATCCCAGGGGCACAAGGATGGTTCACCATACGCAACTCGATTAATGTGATACACCACATAAACAAATTAAAAAGTAAGAATCATACGATCATATCAACAGATGCAGAAAAAGCTTTTGACAATATACAGCATCCAATTACGATCAAAACACTTAACAAAATCAGTATAGAAAGAAAGTACCTTAACATAATAAAGGCTATATATGACAAGCCCTCAGCCAACATTATATTTAATGGTGAAAAACTAAGATCAGGAACAAGGCAAGGCTGTCTACTATCACCACTGTTATTCAATATGACATTGAAGTTCCTAGCAAGTGCAATCAGACAAGAGAAGATATAAAAGGTATCCAAATAGGAAACGAAGAAGTCGAACTGTCTCTATTTGCGGATAACATGATTCTCTATATAGAAAACCCTAAAGACTCCACAAAAACACTACTAGAAACAATAAGCAAATACAGTAAAGTTTCTGGATATAAAATCAATTATAAAAAATCCATATCATTCCTATACTCTAATCATGAAGTGTCAGAAAAGGAATTGGAAAAAATAATTCCTTTTGCAATTGCAACAAAAAGAATAAAATACCTAGTAATGAATCTAATGAAACATGTGAAGAACCTACATAATGAAAACTACAAGACCCTATTTAAAAAATATCAAAGAAGATACAAAGAAATGGAAAGATATTCTGTGTTCTTGGGTTGGAAGAATCAACATAGTTAAAATGACCATATTACCTAAAGCATTATACAGATTTAATGCAAGTCCCATCAAAATCCCACTGGCATTTTTTTTTAAAGAAATAGAACAAAAATCATCAGAATTGTATAGAAGTTCAAAAGGCCCCAAATTGCCAAAGCCATCCTGAGAAAAAAGAACAAGGCTGGAATCATCACTCTGCCTGACTTCAAATTATACTACAAAGTGACAGTAATCAAAACGGCATGGTATTGACAGAAAAACAGACACAGAGACCAGGGGAACAGAATCGAGAGGCCAGAAGTAAACTCATTTTTTAAATGGGCAAAAAATTTTTGACAAAAAGGCCAAAACATGCAGTGGAGAAAGTTTCTTCAATAAATGGTGCTGGGAAAACTGGAAAGCCATCTGCAAAAGAATAAAACCAGACTGTTGTCTATCACCACACACCAAAATTAAATCAAAATGGATTCGGGACCTGAATATAAGACCTGAAACAATAAAATGCATAGAAGAAAACATAGGGAATAAATTCATGGACCTTGGACTTAAAGAGGATTTTATGAATTTGACCTCAAAGGCAAGGGAAGTAAAAGCAAAAATAAATGAATCGGACCACATCAACCTAAAAAGCTTCTTCTGCACGGCCAAAGAAATTGTCAACAAGGTAAAGAGACGAACGTCCGAATGGTAAAATATATTTGCAAGCAATGCCTCCGATAAGAGCCTAATAACCAAAATACACAAAGAACTCATACAACTCATTAACAACAAAAAAGCAAACAATCCAATTAAAAAATAAACAGAGGACATGGAGAGACAATTCTCCCAAGAAGACATACAAATGGTGAACAAACATACGAAAGGATGCTCAACATTGCTAGCAATTAGGGAAATGCAAATCAAAACCACAATGAGATACCATCTCACACCTGGTAGAATAGCTGTTATCAACAGGACAAGTAATAACAAGTACTGGAGAGGATGAGGAGAAAAAGGAACCCTCATACGCTGCTGGTGGGACTGCAAATAGGTACAGCCACTATGGAAAACAGTATGGAGTTTCCTCAAAAAACTAAGAATTGATCTACCATGTGATCCAGCAATCTCTCTACTGGTGTTTACTGCAAAGACTTGAAAACCCATATTCAAAAAGATATATGCACACCGATGTTCATAGCCGTGATCAGGACATGGAAGTAACCAAAGGGTCCTACAATAGATGACTGGATAAAGAAGCTGTGGTACATATATACAATGGAATATTACTCAGCCATAAGAGATGAAATACTGCCATTTGTGCCAACATGGATGGAGCTTGAGATAATCATGCTAAGCGAAATAAGCCAGACAGAAAAAGTTGAAAACCACATGATATCACTTATATGTGGGATATAAACCCCAAAGCAACAAATGAACAGGACGAAGAGGGACTCATGGACATGGACTATAGATTAGTCATTACCAGAGGGTAGTGGAGTAGTAGTGTGGGGGGATGTAGAGGGTAGTGGAGTAGTAGTGGATATGCAGTGATAGGAAAAAATCTAACTTTAAAAAAACATGGGCGGTGAACGCACAATGCAATATGTACGTGTGTGTGTGTGTGTGTGTGTGTGTGTGTGTGTGTGTGTGTGTGTATCATACTATTGAATTATGCACCTGAAACTTTCTTGATTTTGTTAACTAATGTCATTAAAAAAAAAAAAAAAAAAAAAAGGTCAGCAAACGAAGCATCCTGTCACTCCCTACCTTATAAGTCAGACATGGCACCTCGGAGGTCCTGTTTCTGAATGGATGAAGAAAGACAGCTATGCAGGAAAATGTCCTGAGGTGTTCCTTGGGGAGGTGAAAACTTGACATAGCCTTGCATCCAACCTGGTGAGTAGAGACTCCTTTGAGCCTGGGGCAGGCAGGAGCCATTAAACTAGGCTCCTGAGACATCCCATCTTTCACTCTCCCATCGTGGCTTTGTCCACATGGGAGCTTGGATATAACTTGAGAGCTCAGAAGACAGAACTCTAGTTAATGGCGGTGCTGGGGGTAGGGTGAAGGCAGCTAGAAAAAAGCCTCTAGTTAAGAGAGGCAGTTGGCCTCTCTTCCGTGGGCTCCTGAGGAAGTCACTACCCCTTTGGGGGCCTCTTTCTGGGAAATGGGGGGATAACAGTCTTGTGCTGCAGGCCTCACAGGATGTTTATGAGGTTCTAGGGTTCTGCCCTGCTCCACCTGGAGGTGTAAGGGTAAGAACAATGATGATGGTAATATTACACTGAGTCCTCAGAAGAACCTGTGAGCTAGGTGGAGTTCTCACACTTTCCAGATGAGAAAATGGGCTTAGAGAGGCCAGACCACAGGTCTAATGTCACACACTGAAACAATGTTGGTGCTGGGATTGTTCTAGAATCAAAACATGCTGGAGGACAGAATAGAATTGGTATCAGATGAATCAGGTCAGATATCAGGGTTTGAGGCCAGTGGTCGTGGTGAGAAATGGAGTGAGAGGGGTATGGCCTTACTGACCTTGTCTGTGAACCTGGCAGGAGTAGTGGTTTGCCATCTCGTGAGGAATCTCCAGGGAACTCAGAAGAGGCTACGGAAAAAGGTGAATGAGCCTATGGGGAGAGTGGCTCCAGGTTTGAAGAGAGGAGGCTCTGCTCTCTCAACCGGAGGCCAGATTAAGAGAGAAGTGGGCTTTTGCCTTCAGTTCTACTTCTTCTTGCAACAAAGCCTGAAATATTCCATTAGAAGTGACGAGGAGGAGGGTAGAAATTGCTGGGCGTAGGATGGATTTGCGAGTGGGCAGGGGCCCTGGACCACAGACCCTGTAATTGCCAAAAGCAAACCCTAGTAGGTGATTAGGAGGAGTCTGGTATTCATAGAGTATGAAAAGAGAATTGAAGGGAGACTCTAAGAGTCCTAGGCTGCTCCACCTAGGAATTCTGTAGTGGGGCAGGAGGCTGAGCATGGGGAGTTTTCAAAAAAGGGTGTGTGGAGCCACTGGAGAGCAGGGCCACATCCAATTCCCACTCAATGGCACAAAGTGTCATTATCTTCCTTGGCACAATCCTCAGTGAACTGGAAATGCTGGACTGTGTGATGGAAGATTATCTGGAGGTAGGTGAGCCTAGGGGTTGGGTAGGGGTGACCAGGATTGAGGCTTGGGAATGGAAAGCCTCTTACTGAGCCCTGAGCTCTCAGCACATGGCAATCTCCTGTCAAAAGAGCCTCACTGCTTCCCCTGTGGGCTGGGTAGTCATGGCGACCTTAGTGGTGAATTAACAGTAGCTCTGTATAATATATGTGTCTAATTTACCCAGGCTGGTAAAGCAGCAGAACTTTCTGAATTCAAAGTTCCATGAGGTTTCGACTGAGTTGGACTCAATCTTCCCCTCATGTGGTGCTTATGGAGGGGAGAGGCCCCTGAAGTCAGGCCCCTTTTAGTCGGGAAGCTCATAAGTGGTCTAGTAGCCTCCTTCCTGCCTGAGGCCTGAGCTTCCCCATCTGTCATCAGGGAGGGTACAGCTACTAGATCCCTGAGCCTTAGCCCTCATGAGCCCTTTTCTCTGGAGCTTAGAACCTGGTCTGCGTCCAAGCCCTGTCTTTTGTGTGTGTCAGGCACGTTCCTGGGACCTGGCAGTAGTGAAACATGAGAAGGGGTGAGCATAGGGAAATAGTGATGGCTAGGGGGCTCTTTCTGATGCGGTTAGGCTGTCTTCCTTCTAGGAGATTAACCACCAGAAAAGGAATAAGGTGAATATCTGTGGCACTTCCTGCAGTGGGGGAAAGGGAGTGAAAATCAGAGAACCTTCCCACTTCCTGGGTAAAATACTCACAGACTCCATTCCTATACTTTACATTTATTGGTTGAGTCTAATAACAGAGAAGTGGCAGGCCCATACCGTTGGTGGGTAGAGGTAAAGGGATAGCATCAAGGATAAAGTCTTGGAAGAGGGTCTATTTATGCCCAACTCTGAGCACAGGTAGACCTTGGATGGAATAGAAGGGGACGGTTCCCATGTGAGCAAAGACCCAGGACTGATTCCCTGTCTTACTCCTTACTCTGCACAAAGCCCCTATAACATTCTCCATCTAGGCCCTGTCTGCATCCTCTCTTTTCCTCTTGCTTCATGAGTAGGAAATAATAACAGAGATCATGCTGCTGCAGGTAGCTGCTGATAAGTACAACTGATGACCGAGGAGCAATTTGGGGGCTTGTTTCTGGGACATGGAGTGGCCCAAGGAGAATGAGAGGTGAGGAAGGGCAGCAGATAGGGGAGAACAGGGGTGGAGTTTCCTGCTGGCCAGTCCAGAGAACCTGTGTCCTTGGCTCCCTGGTAAGCCCCAGATTTGGGGGCATGGTGACTGCTGGGGCACCCAGACTCCATCTGCTGGGCAGACACTTGGAGGAACATCTGAAATATGGCTCCTGGTAGGCTTACAGGTGCCACTCTGTCCTGTAGCTACATGCTATGCTGTCATTTGGGGCCCATTTCTAGTTGGCCAGCAGAACACTCAAGGCCAACAAGAATCAGCTATTATTAAGCTCAGGGGCCAATGAGTGTCCAGGTTGGCAGTGCAACCTCTTCCTCTGCAGTAGGGACACAGCCGGACTCTCCTGCTTTGAGAAGGAGGATATTGGGAGACTTTTCTTGGTGTGTCCGGAATACCAGCACAAGAGAGGATGTTCCCACCCCGTCTCGCTGATGCCTCTTCTCCACGGCCTATTTACCAATTGGGAGGGGCAATATTTATTTGTTGTAAATAGTCGATGATAGATTTGGATATTATTATATTAAAGTCCTGTTTCTCTTATAGCCTGGGAATTGTGGTTCAGCTCTTTCAGTTCCCATGCTAATTTCAATGATGTACAGACTCATTTCTCTTTGAATTAAGAAATCTTGTAGTGTCATCATCTTATTGTGTGTGGGAGAAAGGTAAAACACTAGATTCCCCTACCTAGTTATTGAAAGACATCCTCAAGTCCCCCTTCCCCAGAAGACAGGTTCATTTCAGTATCATGAACCCAGGCAAGGAGCAAAGACTGGGGCCTACTGATCCCCTCAGAACTCGTGGGATTTAGAGGTTGAAGGTTTTCTCACAGGCTTAGCAACTACCACTGAAAATGGATGTCTTTAAAAATAGCACTTGCAGACTTCCAGTCAAGATGGCAGGGTAGGTGAACTCTCTGCTTGCCTCTTCCCATAACCACATTGAAATTACAATTGAATTATAGAACGACCACCCTTGACAACTATCTGAAGATTGACTGAACAGAACTCCTAGAACTAAAGATATAAAGAAGCCACATCAAGACTGGTAGGAGGGGTGGAGACATGAAACCAGCTGGTCCCACATCCACTTGTGGCAATTAAGAATTGGGATGGATATCTTGGCTACCCAGGTCTCCCCTGAGGATCAAGAGGTCCCAGTCCACACTGGACACCCAAACTTGGACCACTAGTGCTGAGAAGAGGAGTCCCCACAACATCTGGCTGTGAAAATTAGTAGATTCTATCCAGGTGAGATGGAGAACTGCTGAAGTCCCAGATTTTGCTCTTAAAGGGCTTGCTCATGGACTTACCTGCTGATGAACTCACTCACTCTGAGTTCCAGTGCTGGCGCAGCAGCTGAAAAAGTTCCAAGGATGTATGATGAGGAACTGAATTGTCTTACTAACACTGCTTGACCCACCCTGGTGATTCTCTGAGAACCAGCCCCTTCCAGCTCATGCACAGGACTGGCCCTCTTTCGGAGGCTGTTGCTCACAATCAGCCAGCCTTGGCCTATGCTTTGCACTTTAGTAAAATCTCTCTGAAAGGTCCACAAATTGCAAACAAGAAGCAGCTGCCCTTGATGTGTGCTGTACCTCTTGTTAAGCGGTCCCCGGCCCGGCACTAGTGGCAGCCAGTCTCAGTACATGGCATAGCCTTTCCCTCATGACTCCGAGTCCAATACAAACAGCTTCCGACTGCTGATCATGTTATAGCTCCTACCAGATAGCCTCGGGCTGGGCATAGTCAGCCGCTGGCCGAACCTGGCATTTATTGGAGGCCTTCTTACGGGGCTCTGGAACCAATACAACTGGTGGTCAGCTTCAGGCCACACTAGAGCACCACCCAATTGGTCCACAAATAACACACAAAAAGGATAGATTCAGCAAGAGTCAGAGCCCCACTATAACAAATCTCCCTATGTGGGTGTCAGCCCCCACAAAAACTTGTTGTAGTCAAAGCCAGTCAGCTTAAGGGTCAATCCCATCCACTGACCTGTCAACAGCAATCAAGGCTCAGCTATAACAAGGGAGCACACAAAAGACAAGTGACACCCTTGGAGCACCTGGCTTAGGTGACCAGGGAGACTGAGCCACTGGGCCCCAAAGACACCTACTATAGAAGGCCACCTGGCCAAGACTGAGAGATGTAGTAAACCTACCTAATGCAAATAAATGAACAGAGACAGGCCAACAAACTGAGAAAACAAAGAAACATGTCTTACATGAAAGAACAGGAGAAAACTCCAGAAAAAGAACTAAATAAAATGGAGGCAAGTAATTTACCAGATATAGAATTCAAAACACTGTCTATAAGGATACTCAATTAACTTAGAAGAAGAATAGGTGAACCTAGTGAGAACTTACACAAAGAGATAAGAACTGTAGAAAGGAACCAGTCGTAAGTGAAGAATACAATAACTAAAATGAAGAATACATTAGATGGAATAAAGAGCGATTAGATGAAGTGAAGGACTGAATGAGCAATTTGGAAGACAGGTAGCAAAAAATACCCAATCAGAACACCAAAAATTGAAAAAAAAAAAAAAAGGATAGTTTAAGGGACTTCTCAGACAACATCAAGTGTACAAACATTCACATCATAGGGGTACTAGAAGGAGAAGAGAGAGAGCAAGATATTGAAAATGTGTTTGAAGAAATAATGACTGAAAAATTCCTTACCCTGGCAAAGGAAATAGACATACAAGTCCAGGAAGTGCAGAGACTCCCAAACAAAATTGACTCCAAACAGCTCCCACTAAGACACATCATAATTAAAATGCCAAAATATTCAAAGTGATGAAAAGTAAAGATCTACAACCAAGATTACTATACACAACAAGGATAACCTGTAGAATCAAAAGGAGAGATAAAAGTTTCCTAGACAAGTAAAAACAAGGAGTTCATCACCACCAAACCAATATTACAAGAAATGGTAAAGGGACTTCATTAGAAGAAGAAGAAGGAGAGGAGAAGGAGGAGAAGCGGGAAGGGGGAGGGGAAAAGGAAGGGGAAAGGGTGGGGGAAGGGAGGGGAGGAGAAGGAGAAGATCAAAAATACATAAAATTAAGATAACTACATACCTATTAAAAATTACTTTCAATGTAAATGGATTAAATGTTCCAATCAAGAGACAGGTGGACAAATGGATAATAAAAAATACCCATACACATGCTGCCTATAAGAGACCTACTTCAGAAGATCAAAAGACACACCCAGACTGAAAGTAAAAGGATGGAAAAAGATATTTTATAAAAATGGAAATGAAAAAGAGCTGTGGTAGCAATACTTATATCAAACAATATAGACTTTAAAACAAAGGTTATAAGAAGAGACAAAAAGAACCTTGCATAATGATAAGGAAATCAATCTAACAAGAGCACATAACTCTTGTAAACATTTATGCACCCAATGTAGGCGCACTTAAATATATAAAGCAAATATTAATGAAGATAAAGGGAGAGATTGACAGTAATACATTCACAGTAGAGGATTTTAACACCACATTGACACTGAAAGACAGATCTTTCTGACAGAAAATCAGCAAGGAAACAGCCTCCTTAAATAACACATTATACCACATGGATTTAAATGATAATTTTAGAACATTTCACCTGAAAGCAGCAGATACATTCTTTTCAAGTGCACATGAAACATTTTTCAGGATAGACCACATGTTAGGCCACAAGACAAGTATCGATAAAGTTAAGGAGAGTTAAGTCATATCAAGCATCTTCTCTGATCATAGTGATATAAAACTAGAAATCAATTACAAGAAGAAAACTGAAAAACACACAAATACATGGAGGCTAAATAACATGCTACTAACATAAATGGATTAATAATTAGATTAAAGAATAAATCAAAAGATAACTTGAGAAAATGATAATGAAATCAAAATGACCTCAAAATCTGTGGGACACAGCCAAAGCAGTTCTAAGAGGGAAAAATATAACAATAGAGGCCTACCTCAAGTAACAAGAAAAATCTCAGATAACAATCTAATTTACCACCTCAAGTGACTAGAAAAAGAACAACAAACAAAGCCCAAAGTAAATGAAATGAAATAATAAAGATCAAAGGGGAAATAAGATAGATTCTAAAAACGCAATACAAAAGAACAATGAAACCAAGAATTGGTTCTTTGAAAAGATAAACAAAATTGATAAACATTTAACCAGACTCATCAAGAAAAACAGAGAGAAAAACCAAATCGATAAAATCAGAAACGAAAGAGAAGTGACAACTGACTTCACAGACATACAAAGGATTACAAAAAAACACTAAGAATAATTATACACCAACAAATTGGACAATCTGAAAGAAATGGATATATTCTTAGAAACATACAATCTTTCAAGACGGAATCAAGAAGAATTAGAAAATCTGAACAGAGGGAAAACTACTAGCAAAATCGAACCAGTAAACAAAAAAACCCAACAAACAAAAGTCCTAGACAAGAAGACTTTACAGTAAATTTCATCAAATATTCAAAGAAGAATTAACACTTATGCTTCTCAAACTATTTCAAAAACATCAAGGGGAAGGAAGAGTCCAAGCTCACTTCATGTGACCAGCATTACCCTGATTCCAAAACCAGACAGACATTACAAAAATAACCCCGAAATTATAGGACAATATCCCTGACGAACACAGATCTTCAAAATAGATAAATAAACATCTATAGATGTTCATAGATGAACATCATACATGAACAAAAACCCTCAACAAAATGTTAGCAAACAAAATCTAGTAATCCTTTAAAAAGATTATATATTAGGATCAAGGAGGATTTATTCCTGGAATATAAAGTTGGTTCACTATTCACAAATCACTTAACATGATACACCACATAAACAAAATGAAGGAAAATATCGTATGATCATATCAATAGATTCAGAAAAAGCATTTGACAAAATCCAGCATCCATTTATGACAAAAACTCTCAGTCAAGTGAGAAGAGAAAAAACGAACATAATAAAGACTGTTTATGACAAACTGACAGCTAACATCTCACTCAACGAGGAAAAGATAAAAGAGTTTTCCTTAAGATCAGAAACTAGATAAGGATACCCACTTTCACTACTTTTAGTCAACATAGCATTGGAAGTCCTAGTCACAGCAATCAGACAAGAAAAAAAAGCCATATAAATTAAAATCAACAAAAGAAAACTGTCATTATTTGCAGATGGAGACAAATATATGGAGAACCCTAAAGAGTCCACTAAAAAAGTAATAGAACTGATAAAAGAATTCATTAAAGTAGCAGGATACAAATTAATATTCAGAAATCACTTGTATTTTATACACCAATAACAAAGCATCTGAAAGATAAATTTAGAAAGCAATTACATTTATAGTTGCATCAAAAATACCTAGGAATAAATTTAACCAAGGAAGTAAAAGACTTTGACTCGGAAAATTATAGGACATTGAAGAAATCAGTTGAAGAAGATACCAATAAATGGAAGAATGTACTGTGTTCATGGTTAGGAAAAAGTTAACATCATTAAAATATCCATACTACCGAAAGCAGTATATGGATTCAATGGAATCCTTATCAAAATACCAATGCAGAGAGTTTGGAAAAACATGATGGAGTAAGAGACATCCCCAGATCTCTCCCCTTAAAACAACAATAAGCTGAACATCTAAAACTCAACAAAAACACCCAAAATGCACACCAGCACGTCTGAGCTTGAAATCTGCACATAAGAGCTACCACAGGTCAGAACCCTGGGTGTCGGGTGGTGGACTGGGAGAATTAAAGAAGTTGCCTCTTGCAGCTGCTGGAGCTACCTGTAGGAGGAGGGGAAGGGGGGACTGTGTGGCGAGTTCCCTGAACAGCCCTGCCTGGGAATGCTGTGAGCTCCACGCGACCAGTGGCAGGGCCCAGTCATCAGGACAGAAAGCAGAGAAGTGGGATGGCAGAGAAACAACAGTTGATTTTTACAAGCCGCGGTTGCAAAACTGAGAATGAGCTACAGACCCCAACCACCAACCCAGAGAGCCCCTCCCCGCAAACCCTCAAGACCGAATATCGTGGAGCCCCACGGGAATCTGAGCAAAAGCTACCAAAATTTTCGCTAACACTGACAGGGACTGAGACAGAGTAGTGAGTGTGATTAAACATCTATAAGAAAAAGGCATTATTAGGGTTTTATATAAAGCAGGAATCCAAGAGGCTTAGACGCCACCTGCTGGAAGCCAAAAGAAAAACGCCTTCTTTACAGCAGGCTAAAGAGAGACCTTTATATGATAAATCTTCTTTCTGTAAAAACAGCAGAACACACTTCCATTAATGCCCAAGTGGAGAAATAGTCCATTAAACACCGTGAACAACCAAGGTGACAAGGCAGCTCAGAAAGAAAGAGAAAAATCTCCAGGAAATAACCTTACAGACATAGAAATATGTGACTTAAATGACAGAGAATTCAGGGTAGTCCTTCTAAAAAAACTCAGTGAGTTCTCAAACAAGTCATATCAACAATTTCAGGAGTTGAAAAAACAACTAGATGAGCAGAATGAGTTCTTTTTCAAGGAGACTGAAACTCTCAAAAAGAACAGAACAGATCTTCTGGAGATAAAAAACACACTGCAGGAGTTGAAAAACGAAATAACAAGCTTGGGAAATAGAGTTGACCAAATGGAGGAAAGGATCAGTGATATCGAAGATAGAAATAAATCAGAAGGAAGAAGGGAGAAACCGAAGAATGAAATATAAGGAAAGAGAAATACAAAAACTAGCTGCTACCATCTGGA
>NW_011914969.1:0-1545 GCF_000151845.1 Pteropus vampyrus | reverse complement strand
CAGTATTATTTAGCAATTTCTATCAATTCAAGGAATGATAGTTAAATAGTAACTTATACAAATTTTCCTAGAAAATAAAGTCAATTCCTAGCTCATTTTGTGAGCGTGGTATAACTTGATTTCAACATCAGGGAAGAACAACACAAGAAACCATGAGCTCATTTTGCTGGTAAACACAAATGCAAAAATTCTAAATATGGTATCAGCTAATTGAACCAAATAGTGTATGTATTTAAAAATGCAGCATAAGCAATAGGTTTATCACAGAAATACTACGATGGTTAAATATCAGAAAATATATCAATGTAATTCTCCACATTAATGAATTAGAGGATAGATAACGTGGTTTTCTTACTAGAAGTAAAAAAAAAAACCCAAAAAACAAAAAACAGCTTAAAGTCCAACATCCAATTATGATGACAGATATCAAACTTGTAATAGAAGTGGATTTCTCCAATTTAGTAAGAGATATGAATCAAATGTCTATGGCAAACATTTTATTAAATATCACAGAATCCAAGTCAGTTATCAGCTATATGATTCAGCATTATTTTATATTCCATTAACAAAGAAAATTACATATCGTCAAAGCCAGCTTTCTCACCACACAGCAGTGGTTGAGTAATTGCCACAGGGATCTCATATGGCCTGCAAACCCTAAAATATTTATCTGGCCCTTTATAGAAAAAGTTTGATGACACCTGATCTAGACCATAAAGTAACTTCTACAAATCAACAAAATTAGGTAAAGAGCCTAACTAGAAAAATGGGCACCTGACAAGTGATACACTTGGCAAATTCAAAGAGGCTAACCAAATGGCCACAAAGTATTTATAGAGATGCTTAAACTTATGAAAAAAAAAATAATTTCAAATTAAGAAATTACTTTACATTTATCAGCTTGATAAAATTTAATTTAAAGCCATTATTATAAACAATTTGAGATTAAATTAGTTATTAATCGACTCAGATACTAACTAATTTGGCTTATTTTTATTTTATAATGTACTTTTCCTAAAGTTTCTATAAAGATATTAATATAGGAACAGAAAAGAAGAAGATAACTTTTGTTGCAATTATTAAGAATTAAGAAAAGCCCACAGAATCCAAGTTCTAAAAGCACATTTCCTCATCAGGTTAACATAATCCCCAGTGATTTGTAAACCTGTCAGAATTGATTTTACAAACCTAAATAGCTAAATGAAACTTGAGATGATAAAATTCTATTTGAATTCATGTCAACAAGATATCAGAGAAATGCTTTGGAAAAAATTAGCTTGCATATATTTTCAGAGATGATAGTCTATTAATCATGGACTTAATCCACCTGCTAAAACTTGTTATAACAATGTCCTTACCCACCTCCACCAAGCCCCACTCACCATCACCCACTCCCGCCATATCTTTTACTCTGTCATAGGAAGAAAAATTTTGATCCAAATTGTATATAATTAATATGTTATTGACTTTATCTATGTTCTTCTATATACAGTATTATCTTTATAAATGGTACGTAAAATTACAGTGCAAGGACAAAACACTTGA
>NW_011914968.1:0-2395 GCF_000151845.1 Pteropus vampyrus | reverse complement strand
CAAAGACTTTTAAGGGACACATACACATGTGATCATGTGATTAACTATAAAGAAAACAAGATGAAATATATAATATTCGGGATATTGTTTGGGGAGAGAGAGGAGGATCAGAACATATAAGACGTTCAGATATATGCCAAGAGTCTAGCTTTAATCTGGGTAGTGTTTGTTACACTACTATTCTTTAAACTGCATACATTTATATTTCTCTTTTATTCATGTGACAGATTATCAAAGATTATATATTTCTCTCTCATAATTACATATAATTTGCTTCTCCCAATAATGCCCTTACTATATAAATGATCACCAATGTAAATGAACAAGAATACAATGTCTTGAAGTTAAAAAAGAAACTTCTTGAAGTTAAAAAAGACAGAACTGTTTCTGGCAACTGCTTATCAAAATAATAACAATAATAAAGAAGAATTCATCATTACAGTATCTAGAATTTACTTGGTACGAAAGTGGTATTTTCTTTGGTCAGACATTCTGGCTGAAGAACTGGAGAAAAAATCTGTGATCTGTCATCAAAAATTAATTATAAGACATTCTTGAGGATGTTTTGCTACATTTGTAAATAGAGTTCAAATGAGTAATAGTGGCCACTAATGCAGTCACATGTCAGATACCTCGCAGGATGGAGGGGAACCGTTAATGTGAGGAATCCAAGACAGAATTTTCCATCCATGTGCTTTTTCCAAGTGTTTTTACCTGGCGTGGCTGCACCTAAAGATGGAAGTAGAAGGAGAGAAGCAGGTCTGTCAGTGACAGAAATAAAATGAAATGAAGCCACTGCAGATTCAGAGGCTGGAGGGTGGTAAATAGAACCAAGATGCAAAAATCACAGTAAAAGTGACATGGGAAGATAGAGAAGAGATGAAGGGTTCTTTTATACTTAAATAGGCAATAGTTTTACAGTAACTTAAGATGGTATTACATAAATAAAATTTCTAATAGAAGACAGGTATTTCACTTCATCTAACATGTACTTTTAATAAACTTTCTATCAACTTTCTAAGTTATATAAATTGTAATCCTAGGATTTATAGAAATTCCTTGTGTTTATTATGAGTTGTCTAAACTGCACACACTGTGTATTTCTCTCTTGCTTCTGCAGCATATTTCACAACAAAATATATACATTTTTAAAAACCCTGGCTATATTATATGTTGAGGGATACGAGCCAAACGGAGAGGGGAAATACTGAGGATACAGAAAGGCAGAGATAATTGATAAAGTCAAATTCTGGAAGAGAAAGGGAATTGTGGGAATTCGAGGTGGGTAAATGAACCCTGTGTCTTCCCAGCAGCTGGGGGTGGGGTAGAAAGGAGGCAGGAGGAGAGGAGGAGGAAACTAAGTTGGAACTAGGTAGAATATTGGCAGTTTCATGTGGATCAATCTAATAAGCCAAAATATCACCCACAAATTATTTTCTGGAACACAACAGGTAATCAATACATGTTTACTGAATAATAAGCACAAAAATTAAGTTTCCTTAAAACTGAACAAATGCCTAAATAACTCTCATAAGTATAATAAGAAGTTCCATTCTAGATCGTACCCAGTTACTAATAAATTCCTAACAATATATTAATAGATAAGTTTTATACTTTTCATTTAGATCTACTGAGTCTCTTGAACTTTTTACCATTTTTTAATTGACCTATCCCCATTTTCCATGAACAGCGTTATAGTGCATAGTATCTTAATTTTCATTCTTTGAAAATTGTTTGTATTTCACTGTAAAGTTTCATTATTGTAATTATTTTAAGTGTATAAATATAAGCTTTTTCTCTATTTATTCTGGAAAACATTTTAATATAATGCTCTATTTGCTTATTATATGAATTATTCTGATGGCAAGTTAGAATTTTTTTCAATAAAAGCACCTCATAAATTCCTTTTTTGAGTATTTTAGTCATAATAATAAAGCCAAAAGCCATTAAGTTGGAAAAAAAAGAGGAAAGCTATAAAGACGATAAAATTTAAAACTCTTGTAAAGCAAAGCCACTGTAAAATTTAGAAGAGAAACTGTGAACAGAGAAACACGGCAACATATATGACAGGCAAAGGAATACTGTCCCTACTACATAAAGAGTTCTTGGAAATCAATGGTTTAAAAAGTAAATAACACCCCAATAGATAAATAGGACATAAGTAGGCAATTTACAAAAAAATGAAAGATTATTAACACAAAAGATGTTCAACCTTATTAATCAAGAAATGCCAAGTAAAGCAATGATGTATTTTTTACCTATCAAATTTGCACCATTAAAACAACTGAAAAGACCTAGTAATGGCAAAGTATGTAGTAAGCATGGAGTTGGAATTGATATAACCTTTTCAGGATACCAGTTTTGGAGTCCCTAACCAATTTTCTAAAATGTATCT
>NW_011914967.1:0-920 GCF_000151845.1 Pteropus vampyrus | reverse complement strand
TCTAGTCAGACTGAACATAGCAATCCCATAATCCGTCTTGTATCGCGGATATCAGACCAGTCAACAAGAACAAAGTACATCACACACACATTATTATATACACACACACACACACATTTATATATATATAAAATCTTGGAGGAAAATTGAGGAGGTTATGGGCTATAAACATTTTTTTTGTGTGTGTGGTTGCCAGGCATCTCTGTCTCTGTCTGTCTCTGTCTCTGTCTCTCTGTCTCTCTGTCTCTCTCTCTCTCTTTTCTCTTTATTTCTTCTTTCTTTCTTTCTTTCTTTCTTTCTTTCTTTCTTTCTTTCTTTTTCTTTCTTTTTAAATTTAATTAAGTTTATAAACCTTTTTTAGCATTTTTCTTTAATTATAATTTCCATACAGCAAAATTCTCCAATGTGAGTGGATGGAATTTGACAAACATGTGTAGCCCTAAAAGAAACACCACAATCAAGACTTAGCACATGTCCATCATTCCAAAAGTCCCTTACTGTTTATTTGCACTCAATCCTAACTACCACTCCTCACTAGAGGAAAATACTGCTGTGATACTTGGTAACTCTGGCCTTTCGGTTTAGCTACACTACTAGATACACAGTGGTTTTAATTTGCAATTCCCTAATTACTATTGACTTTGAGCATCTGTTTATGTGCTTATAGGTCTTTGTACACATTGTTTGGCTAAATATGCATGCAACTCTTTTGTCCATAATTAAAAAGTGGTCTTTCTTCTAGAAATAAAATATTTAAATGATACCTATTTGGCTGTAGTGATGGATCAACATATTTGGAGAAAATCAGAAAGACACATTAGCAATTTCGTCTTCCCTGAGTTTCAAACACTTGACTTCAAATTTATAATTGAAACTTCTTTAGAGTCTGTTTCATGTTTCATGAACACTGTCCAGATTGA
>NW_011914966.1:0-1760 GCF_000151845.1 Pteropus vampyrus | reverse complement strand
ATATGTGCGCCCCAACAGCCAGACCAAAGACCAGAAGTGTGTGACTTTCCCTCTGAGAAATAAATAGCAAGTGAATCACTTTCTTCTGTTCTCATTTCTGTCTCAGGCACACACTGACTGCCCACCCACCATGTACCACCTGGGCAAAATAGGAATACTAAGTAGGAAGAAAGATTTGTTAGGTAAGAGTGTGACTCAGGGCTTGCCTGCTTTTCACAAACGGTGACCTGACATTTGTACTCTACGACAATGATGCGTCCTGGCATTGCTGGGATATAGTGAGGTCAGTCTCCTCAGGATCCTATCAGCGGTAGCCCACCTTGATCCAGAAATCTTAGATGTCTTGCATCTGAGGATAAGATTTACCCTATGGCGCATTAAGGATGGAAAAGTAGAGACAATCACCACCCCAGCTCACAGCATATCAGCATCAATGCAACTTTAGTACTTCGGTTAGGGAGCTTTGCTGCTAAATTCATTATCTGCAAAGAGAAGGTGTAGATATAGGGGTATGAAGAAAAATCCAAACAGGACTGAGATCGCCAACACAATACATTGTCGAAATACTTTTAATTTTATCCTGTAAGCCTAAGAATAGTAAACCCTTGATAATTCGTTGTCAATTTAAGCCTTTCCTTTTAGGGAACTCTTTACAGGAGACTACAAACTTTCCTTAGGAGGGTGCTAGGTTTGTTTCAATTCCTTCTGTTCTCTACCTGCCACCCTAGTACACCTGAAAAGGGGCAGCGACGAGCAAAAGAGACGCGCGAGTGTCTTCCCATCCTGGCTAGTCAGGCCCTGTCTGAATCATCACAAGTTGATTGCACTTTTCCCCTCTGCCGGCAACATTCGAGACTTTCCCTCGAAGAATTTGTCTTGTACTTAAAAGGAAGAGTGGTGGGAGAAGGGAGAGGCGGAGAAGAGGAACGGGGTGAAGGGCGTGGAGGGCCGATCCCGCCCCGAGTTGGAGGCGCCGAGAGGCCGGACGCCGCGGGGCTGCGAGCCCAGGAATGTGCCGTGCGGCCAGCGGGCTGGCCGCGGCGCCGCGCACCTGAGCGCCGGGGGCGGGGCGGCGGCGGGCACGACCCCCCCACCGCGCGCCGCGCCCCTCCCCGCCGTCTCGGCCCTTTCCGCCCGCGCTTCGGCCCCGCTCGGCGCCCCTCCCGCCCCCCGCTCCCTCCTGCGTAGCCCCGGCGCGCCGCGAGCTGCGGACAGTGACTTGGCGGCGGCTGCTCCCGCGCGGCCGCTTCGGCTCACCTAAGCACCCGCTACCAGTCCCGCACCCCGCGCCCCTCTCAGGTAAGGGGCTGCCCGCGCCGCCGGCGCCCCCGGCTCTCCCCGACCCGGCTGGACAGCTGGTGTCTGCGCGTCCCCCTCCTCCGCGGGCCTCGCCGCGTTGTGGTGGTGGCGGTGGCGGGGACCCAGGGCCGGCCACGGCCGGAGCGAGGGGCCGCAGGTGCGACGCGCCGACAGGTGGCGGAGTCTGCCCCTGCTCGCGGGACAGACGGCCGCGGGCGCGGACCCCGGCGGGGATGGGGACAGCTCCTTCCTCCTGCCCTCGGGGGCGGCGGTCGTCCGGCCCGCCGCGTCGGCGCGTGGGAGAAAGTGCAGGTCGCGGGCTCGGCAGCCGCCTGCTGGTGGGGACCGGTGGGAGGGGGCCTCGTGGGGCGCGGCTACGGGCGGATCCTTTCCTTCCCCGCCCCCTTTTGTGTGTCCCCGTGGACCGCCCCCGCGCCTGGGGCTCGTTCCTGTCCTCGGGG
>NW_011914965.1:0-3216 GCF_000151845.1 Pteropus vampyrus | reverse complement strand
ACATCTCTTGTATCTCCTGGGAGGGGCTCAGAAATTGCCACCGCTTGACTAGAACACAAGGAAGTTTAGGACAAGGAAGCTATAACCTTTGAGGACTCGGTGAGCAGAGATGACACAGCAAATGCTACCAAGGCAAATATCAAAATATCCATTCCAAAGACAAGGGCCTCGCAAAGGCCCAGAACCTAGAAGCAAATCTGGTATTTGGGAAGACCTTAAGTTGTCTGAAAAGACCCTGAAACAATGAAAGAAACCTTAAATTGATCAAGAATAAACTTCTATCAGGTAAAACAGAGAACTTGAAGTAAAAATTCGCTTGATAGGAAAATCAAATTATATTTCTTAGACATTCGGGTTTATAGGCTGAGAATCATAAGCACTTCATACGACCACCTCAAGCACAATTTTTTCGCTGTCCAAAGACAGATGACGATTAATCTAAATTTAGAAAACATGTTCTTAATAGCCAATATCCAATTATCATCTATTAATGAAAATATACATTCTGTGATTTTTTTTTAACTTTGGATCATTTAAAATTACTGAAATGATTAACTCAAATCTTCTCATCACTATTGAAACATGTTTGATTATTCTAGAAGATTAGAGTTAGGCAGACTAGGAGACATGAAATTAAGAGGTAATATTCTCTTATGTATGACATTTTAATTGGAGATTCTTTAATCTCAATTATTTGGTTGAGTGTATGTGTAGGAACAAAGAATAAAGTATAAAGCAAACTTTCTGGAATTCACACATCCAAATGAGTATCATTCTGCAATAGTCACACTGGAAAACCCTTGAGATCTAAAGGTGTTGATGTTGTAAATATTTTTGGAATCCCTCTTTTGAAGTTGGCATATGAGTCCCACAAAAAAATAAGTGTTGTCACTAAGTTTTAACCAATTTACAAGCCATTCAGGAAAGAAGTCTAAATGTCTTTGTAGTGAGATTTCATCTTTGATTATTAATAATATTTCAAAGCTTGGTACACTTATTCAATAAATTTGGCCCCACACATTATGGATGGTATTCACAGCATAAAATCATCCTTAAAGAATGTCCTCATCAAAAATACCCAAAATATCACACTTCCAAGGGACACCCAACGCACTACCAAAGGAAGAGCAGAAAGAATAGAAAACACACTCATCCGACAAGGAAGAAAAGGGCAGTTAATACTATAAATTTTGACCAATAAATTTTCAATAACACATATTGAACAAAATTTTTCTGGCTTTCTTTTCTAATTAGAACATGGTAAGAAATTGTGGTCTCCTTTAAAAAACAAAACAAAACAATAATATTGTGTCAAAGAAAGGAAGAAAAGCATGAGAGGCAAATCAGTTGGAGTGTTCTTCATGGAGAATAACTGAGCATCCTAAAAAATAAAGACTACAAGAAAAGATGATCTATAACATCTCTATAGATCATCTTTTGGATTGTATGTGGTATGTGTGAAAGTTGTCTATCCTCAACCTCTAATCCAAACCATATAGAAGGTGAATTAATTAAAATGTGCTTCAAATGACAACTAGAAATATCATTTTAATATTCATGAGGGGAGCAAGTTTTTAATATTTAACCAACATTAGTGCATCAGCACTGACCAATCAAAACAGAGGCAGCAGCTAATGGGCACTAGCCATTAACATCTGACACTGTCAATACTGGGCATCTCAGCTGAGGATTAGCCCTGCTCGTGGATGTTTCTCAGGGGGAGAAATGTCTCTTTTTTACAGAAATAGTTTATATATATACAGAAATAGTTTATATATATACATATGTGTATATGTGTATATATATTATATATAATGTGTGTGTGTATTTATATATACATACATATATATATACACACATATATATATGCATACATACATACATATATAAAATAAGAAACACAAAGTCTCTCATTGCAACCCATTTTTTGGAAGGTCTATACTTTGCTTCAGAAAAACAAACTGTAAATATAAGGAATTTTATCTGTTCAGAAAACTTTCAAAGCAATATGATATCACTCTACAAGACAGAAAGGGGCCTCCTTATTTTTTATTATAAATATAAAAGTCATGTGGCATCTAGGTTCTATCCAGTTATTGCTAATAGTGGAATAAGAATAAATGAGTTCATTTTATCAGATACTTAAGACATAGAAGATTATAAAGTTACTCTAGAGAGCAAAAGGTCTCTTTCTTAGAATGCTTATTTTCATGTCAAAATTGAATGTCATTCCCCAAGCGCTTCTCAGACCTACCCAGATTCCTCTCTTACTTGCAGTAATTTCTCTCTCGCTCTCTCTCGCTCTCGCTCTCGCTCTCTCTCTCTCTCTCTCTCTCTCTCTCTCTGTCACTCACTCTCTCTCTCTCTGTCACTCACTCTCTCTCTCTCTGTCACTGTCTCTCTATCATTTAGTGAGCTCTATCATGTACCAAGATTGTTCTAGGTACAACAGTGAATTAAATAGGCAAAAAAAGTTCAGTTTAGCTATGAAGGTCACATTCCAACGAAAAGCTTAAACTATGGTTCATCTAGATGTTCCAAATGAATACATACTGAATTGCTTCATTCTTCTGGCCACAGCTACACAGCAATGCAAGCACAATAATTTCTTTCACCGCTCACATGATAATGGACATTTACACTATTTCCAATATTTTGCTATTAAAAAACACTATAGTAAATATCCTTAAACATATGACATTATCTACATATCTGCATAATAAACTAGAATTGTTGGGTCTGAAATTGAACTTCATCTATGTTTAAGTCATTCATATTTATACTTACTTTCCTGTGTATGTGTGTGTTTATTTGCCTTTTTTCTACTTGATTGTTAGGCATGTTTATGTCGGTTTGTAGGATTTCAAGATGTGTATATATATATATATATATATATATATATATATATATATATATATATATATATATTATTATATGTAAAATCTCTTTGTTCATGATATAATTTGAAAATAACTTTCGGCTTTTTATGGTGTTCATTATCTTCTGATTTTTTTTCAGGTAATCAAATTTATCAGTCCTTTTGTTTTGGTATGTAGCTTTTAATTCATACTTAGAAAAACTTGCCAACATGAGTTTTATCTTTTTAATTTAAATGTTTAGTAGTTATCTCCATTTATGTGGTACATGGGATAGGGTTAAGAAATCTACTTTCATTTCTTTTTTTGAAGTGGCTGTTCAGTCAACACAATACATTAA
>NW_011914964.1:0-1444 GCF_000151845.1 Pteropus vampyrus | reverse complement strand
CATTGTTCTGTTCTGTCTTTTGTTATACGATGGAATAACAGAATAAAATAGTTCAGATGTGAATAGAGAAGTCAGAGGCTGGATTAGGGACTAGAACCATGTGAACATTATGATCGAGACTGAGATACAAAGATAGATTATAGTAATGATGATGATGAAAAAAGCTAACTGTTAATGCTTGCTATGTGAAAGGTGCTGTTTTAATTGACTTTAGCTCAGACCTCAAAACTATCAGATGATGTATTATTGTTTTGAATTTTAAAACGTGGTTGAACTGAGGCACAGAGAGTTTTAGAGACTTCAGCACGCAGCTGACGTTTGAAGAAGCCAGGAAGATTGGTGGGATGTACACTCGTTTGCAGTCAAGGATACAGGGATGTTTGGAGAATGGCGAATTTACCTGATCCCATGTTTTGTTTTGTTTTTTAAATACCAGACTTTTTAATTCATGGTGAGCTTTTCTTGGCATATATGTGAAGAGGATGGGAGGAGGGTTGATGGAGTTCTGTGATCTGTTCCCCGGATGCTCACTGTGGCTCTAATAGTGGCTCTAGTGATTAGCAGCCTGGAACAGCAACAAAAGATGGTATTGTACTGGTAGAAGGTGTTTGAGAAGACTAAAAAACACCACCACAGCCGTGACCCATGAAAGCAAGGAGGTAGAAGAGACAGGCTGTTTTGATTTTAATTTCATCAGTGAATCATGTGATGTTTAGCAATTTACATCTTAGGATGCCCTCTGAATGTATTAGTTGATACTCCACAGTAAAAGTCATTAACGTTGATTCATGAGAATCAGAATTACATACAGATGGTCTCTGATTTACGATGGTTTGACTTAAAATTTTTCTACTGTACTAGGGTGCAAAAGTGATACAATTAAGTAGATTCCGTATTTTGAATGTTGAAATTTGCTATTTCCCCAGGCTAGTGATATATGATACGATACTCTCTCATAATGCTGAGCAGCGGCAGCAAGCCACAGCTCCCAGGCAGCTAGGCAATTAGGAGGGTAAATAATAATATTCAGTGTGTTCATTGTGTTGGATGATTTTGTCCAACTGTAGGTTAAAATGTAAGTATTCTGAGCACATTTAAGGCAGGCTAGACTAAGCTATCATGTTTGGTAGGTTAGGGGTGTTAAATTTATTTTAGACTTAAGATATTTTCAACTTACAATGGATTTATCCAGATATAACCCCAACATAAGTCAAAGAACATATATTAGGAGCATGTTGAGAGCATGAACTCTAAAGCCAGACTGCCTGTGTTCAATGCTTTGCTCCTTCTCTTACTAGCTATAACTATAAAAAAAGAAGTTAACTCTTCTGTGAGGAAGCGTCATCATCTGTAAATTGAGGATAATTATAGTGCTGAGCTCATAGAATCTGTCAAGTGCATTTAGATAGGTGACTGCCACTTGTCATTTAAAAGTACTCAGTAT